>NW_012110785.1:436413-449845 GCF_000951045.1 Mandrillus leucophaeus | reverse complement strand
CCTGGTAGAGGAAAGAACGTGGAAGGCCGTCCTAGTGCTGCCCCTTGCTGGCTGGGTGACCCTGGGTCTGAGTTGCCGCAACTATGATTATAACTGTATATAGGCCCTAGACGTTAGGGACAGGTGTAACCAACATGTCTGCAATTCATTTTTAACTTTTATCAAACATATCGAGCATGCAAAAAAATAGGGAATTATATAATGAACACTTACATACTTACTTACCAGTTTTTAGACATGAAACTGCAAATTCAAAGTGGCTTTAAAATGGGTCCACTCGGTTGGGCTGAACTACATTTCCCAGAATCCCCTTCCTTGGATGTTTCTGCTTCAGTGGGCCACAGGAAACCATTTTTGAGATTTGGAAGACAGAGCTGAAGCAGCAACCATATTATTTTTTAAACATGGAAGGCCCAGGTGGATGCTTTTATTGCACGTTGTTGCCTCTCTGCTTACCTTTTTGGCGGGGACAGCATCCAGGCCTGCACTTGCTCCCCTTGGCCCTGCTCCTTCCTTCAGTTCCTGTGACTGCTGAGCCAGGTGTGTGTCTAGATCCATGACAAAGGGTACCAGCTTCTCCTGCCAGAGACCCTTCATCAAGATGGGAGGTGGTGAGTGACTGACACAGTTTCATGTCCATCCTTGTGGGTTTTAGCACATATTCCTGGGTTCCATCTCGTCCTCATTCTTCCCCAGTTTACATCCATCTTCTCTTCTTGACTGCCTGCCCTGGGGACTTTAAACTCCAGCATCAGAGAAGATAACAACTTTCCAGAAACCATTTAACCAGATCCCACAATTGCATAAGGTCAAATCTTGTAACAGAGAACACGTAGTCATGGATGGATGGGTGGGGGATGAATGGATGATAGATAGATAGATAGATAGATAGATAGATAGATAGATAGATAGATAGATAGACAGACAGACAGATAGATAGATAGATAGATGTAGATAGATGATCTTCTGGTGTTTTTGTGTCTCTGGCTGATACATCCTGTGTATTTGTATCTGATGATACCCCTTCCATTTCCTGCCCAAAAGTAAAGGATCTCCATTTTAGTATTTTTTATTTCTATTTTTGTTCTATATGTATATGTCCATAAATAATATACAATATTGGTTATCGGATTCTCATTAAGTTCAATGTTCAATAAACAATCGCTCAAGACCCCAGTGCCTTGATTGATTCTCAGGTCCTCCTAGCGCCACAAAGTGTCGTCCTTGGTTATCACGGGGGTCCCCAAGGAGCACTTCACGTGAATCCACAAATCTCTCTGTTCACTAAGGTTCCCACGCAGCAGCTGCAATGTCCTTCCTTTCTTGTTCCCAAGACCTGAGATAATGTCAGCATGGCCACTGCCAGCAGTGCACCCTGCGTATCATGAGGACTGTGCCAAAGAAGCTGCCTCCCTGGCTTCCGGCTCCCTCATCCACATGCCAAAGCAGGTCTAGGTTCTGTCTGCAGAGGTCAAGGACACCGTTTCCTCTCTCCCTAATACCACATATCTTCACCCCAGTGTCCAAGCAGCCCCACCTGTGCCTCGGGCCCCATACACTCTCTCAGGGTTCAATCCAGGCACTCTGACTCCAGAAACAAGACTCTTAACCCCTTGGACACACCAGCCTCCCAAGAGTAATTTCTTGGGCTCCACCGTGGGTGATCCATTATAAGCATGACTGGAAAGACTTGCCAGCCACCTGAGAAGAGGTGTTGCCTAAGATGAAGCCTTACAGCCTAAAGACAGGTTAAAGCCTTACAGCCTAAAGACAGGTTAAAGCCTTACAGCCTAAAGACAGGTTAAAGCCTTACAGCCTAAAGACAGGTGTCTGAAGAGCTACATATGAGGAAACAGTAGAAGCCACAGCTGCCAGCCCACGTTTGAGGGCTGGAGCAGGATGAGGGCTAAGGGCCACTGGTCTCAATCTCTGCCTTTCATGCCAAGCGCTGGCAAGGGCCAGTGTGGCAACAAAGATCTCAAACGGTGGCCGGGGATGGGTGAGGGATGACTTTGCCTTCAACAGAGTGCAAGGTCATCCCCCATTCACTCCCATCATCCACTGTTTGAATCCTCTTGGTGCCTGGGGAAAGGCCTCATCTGACTCAGTAACTGTTACAGGAATCTGGGGTATGTCTGGAGAAAGACTATCCTTTTTGAAAACAGGTAGGGGTATAAACTATAAATGAACACATGTGCTAATCCTGAAAGGGAATAGGGAACGTGTTAGTCAGGGTGCTCTAGAGAGACACCGCCAATAGGATATACATATGTAGATGATAGACAGACGACAGGGTATTTATTAGGGGAACTGGCTCATGCAATTTTGGAGGTGGGGATTTTCCACGACAGGTTGTCTTCAAGTTGGATACCCTGGGTTGCCTGTAGCGTGGCTCAGTACAAGTCCAAAAGCCTCAGAGTCAGGGAAGGCGATGGTGTAATTCTCAGGGTAGCAGTGGAGGGTTGCTGGCATAAGTCCTGGAGTCCAAAGGGCCAGAAGCCTGGAGTTCTGATGTCCCAGGGCAGGAGAGAAGAGTGTCCCAGCTCCAGGAGACAGAGAGAGGAAATCCCATTCTCTCCTTTTTTGTTCTATCTGGGGCCCCAGCTGACTGGATGGTTCCCATCCACATGGAGGGTGACTCTTCCCTACTTAGTCCACTGACTCACGTGCCAGTCTTCTCAGGAAACACCTTCACAGACACAGCCAGAAGCAACACTTTACCAGCAATCTCCAGTCAAGCCAACACCTCAGCCATCACAGGGAACAACCAAAGAAAACACACAACCCTACAACAATGTCAAGCTTCCAATGGATCCACCTCTGATCTAGGATACCCAAGGTACAGAGCAGGGGCTCCTGGACTTTTGAATGTCAAAGACCAGTGACGCTTTAAAAAGGAAAGGTAACTGAATGGAATAACATAAGTTTCATAATTTTTTACTTTGCTGAGTAAGGATATTAATAAAATAACCACCACTAAGTGCCATCACCATTATGTCATAAAAGGAAGGACATATGGATAACTCCAAAGGTAGGAAAGACAATCTCAGAATAATATTTGCTTTTTGTTTTTGTTTTTGTTTTTGTTTTTTCGGCTAGGCACAGTGGCTCATGCCTGTAATCCCAGCACTTTGGGAGGCCGAGGTGGGCAGATCACCTGAGGTGAGGAGTTTGAGACCATCCCCACATGGTGAAACCCTGTCTCTACTAAAAATACAAAAATTAGCTGGGCATGGTGGTGGGCACCTGTAGTCCCAGCTACTCGGAAGGCTGAGGTAGAAGAATCACTTGAACCCAGGAGGCGGAGGTTGCAGTGAGCTGAAATTGTGTCACTGCACTCCAGGTCAACAGAGAGAGACTCTGTCTAAAAAAAAAAAAAAAGTCAGCAGTGCCATCTGGGCCATCCCTCACTGAGGTCTCTGAGAAGGTGGACTGGCCAGGAGCCAACAGCCCCACTGGGAAATACGTTTATTTCTCAAGACTCTTCCTTGCAAGTGCCAGGAGCTCACCTTATGCCTAAAGAGGGTATGTGGTTGGAATATTTACAAAAACGGGAAGGTCAGGGATGAAGCTGGACCCAGAGCTCTAGAACCAAAGATATTGTGCTGCTGACATCTTTCTTCCCTTCTCTTGTTTCTGTATGTCAGCCTAAATTCCTCCTAATCCTGATGGTCTTCTTCCACATAAAGGGGAAAATGAGAGCAACAGCTTCTGAGCCATGCACTGTCCATCAGAGTGGGATTATTACATTTCCTTGATTCCAGCTTGAAACATCTCAGAGAAGGGCTGGCTTGAGTCAGTTACCCACCCCTGGATCAATCTATCATGGCCAGGGAGAAGGCGTCAACCCAGACTTGATCTCTCAGAACCCACCTTTCCATGTCTGAGTCTTCCGCTGTGAGTCAGGCAGCCCTCCTATGTGCTAGGTACCTCAGTACAACATGACCAAAATCCACAGGTCAAGAAGCCAGGCAAATTTCTGAGATCTTGGCTAGGGTCAGGGCTCAAGGGTTTGCTCCTCCTTTCCATTCTCCACCACACTCCTCAGATTGTCTCTATCATCGATGCCTTGGTGTGGGTTTTTCTAGGTGTAGCTAGAAGCCCAATGAGTACCTGAGACCATTGTCTGAAGCCTGTTTTTCTCAGCCCCAGCTTCAACACCACTCCCTTTTCATTGTATCTTTTTTTTTTTTTGGCAGGGGTTTGCGGGGGGTAGGGGGGTGGGGCGTGGACTGAAGCTCGCTCTGTTGACCAGGCTGGAGTGCAGTGGCGTGATCTGGGCTCACTGCAACCTCCGCCTCCCTGGTTCAAGCGATTTTCCTGCCTCAGCCTCCCGAGCAGCTGAGATTACATGCACCCACCACCATGCCCGACTAATTTTTTTGCATTTTTAATGGAGACAGGATTTCACCATGTTGGCCAGGCTGATTTCCAACTCCTGACCTCAGATGATCCACCCACCTCAGCCTCCCAAAGTGCTGGGATTACAGGTGTGAGCCACCATTCCCAGCCCTTCCTCCTAATTTCTAAAGCTGCCAGTAAGCCCCCAAAAAGTTACTTTGTCCTTATAGGTTCTCTGAACCTGAAGGTGAGAATTGGCAGCAGGGGTGAGGCTATCTGAAGGAAGATGTCAGAGTTGCCATTGGATGGGGACATTGGCAGGAGCTAAGCCCTGTGGTTGAGAAGGTTCTTGTCCGTCTGAAGCAGCGTGAGTCAAACACTCTGGAGTGGGCTCCAGGAGAGGCTGGAGGCCGGGAGACTGGTGATAATGGAGCTTCTTTTGGGAAAGCAGGGAGAGATTTTAGGATGTGAGCCATGAGAGGGCCATCATGTGGAGTAGGACACCTGACTGCTGTAGGTGAGGACCCTGGAAGTATGCACGGAGGGTCTGTCCAAGCCTTGGTCTCTCAGCATTGCATCAGATATTTGGATAGAGGCATAAATGATAGTTGTTGGGGGCTGAGTTGTGTCCTTCGTAAAGAAATGTTGACATCCTAACCCTCAGTACCTGTGAGTGTGACCTTATTTGGAAATAGGATCTTTGCAGATTACTTCGTTAAGATGAGATCATACCGGATCAATTCAAATTCAATCACTAAAATCAATGACTGTCCTCCTTATAAGAAAGCCATGTGGAGATGCACAAGGAAGACGAGCACGTGAATTCAGAGGCAGAGATTGAAGTGACGCCAAGGAATGCGAAGGGCTGCCGGCAACCACCAGAAGCTGGGAGACCCGAGGAGAGATTATTCCTGGATCCTTCAGGGGTACATGGCCCTGCCAACACCTTGGTTTCAGACTCTCAACCTCCAGAACTGAGAGAGAGTAAATTTCTGAAATTTCTGTTGTTTTAAGCCTCCTACTTTGTGGTAATTTGTTATGGTTGTCCATTAGCAAACTAAACAGCAATTTATCCTTCTTGTAGATGAGACCCTGCTGGTTGCCTACCCAGCTGCCATTCACCCATTCTCCTTGCATCAAAACCCTGAGTTTGTTCAGCATCACACAGAAATGTGCTCAGGGAAGGTGGCCCGATACTTGAGGGAAAATGAGTGGCCCAAGCAAGTCAGAGTACATTCATTTCCCTTTGCCAGGGATTGTGGAAGGGATGGCACTCGACTCTGCTCTGGCCTCTGAAATGTGAGGGAAGGTCTGTGGGCAGCCTCCGGGCAGCACTGAAGGAAAGCCTCCTCTGCCTTCATTCCTGCCTGAGAGATGGTCGTGTGAGGATTTACTGTCTGCAGCCGCTGAAGCCCTGGCTCAGCCATGACAGAAGGTGACTCAGGGCGGTGATATTGTTGAGCTGTTAAACCCAACCTTCAAATAGACTTCTTGTCATGTGAGAAAGATGAACTTATATTATTTGGTTGGATGTGCTGTTACTCACAGCTGAAGACAATCTAACAGGCATACTGGTCATGATCATTAATACCACCTATAATGGAATCAGGATTAAAAATAATCTAAGACCGGAAGGCTTGCCACAAATAAAACAGACAAACTGGAACAGGAATAAATGCATCGTCAGGTGGGATAATTCTTACCTGTTTCTCCTTTTGGAGGGCAGATAGAATAGGCTGATAGGAGATGCATGAAACGTGGTTAATGTCTCTGTGTAATCAGGACTTGCAACACCTGTTACTCCTTTCTGATTCTCCCTGAAAAAAAAAAAAGGAATAAATGTAAAATTTTTGCATTAGGGATGAAGACAAATTGCTCTATTAGGATAAAATATAAATGAATATATATTTTAAAATTCTGTATGTCAAAAATACCATGGATAAATTTAAAAGAAAAATTACATACTGGGAAAATTACAACACAATGAAATATGAAAGTTTGTTATCCTTATACAAAGAACTCCTGCAAACCAATAAGAAAATGGCAAAACAAAAACAGAAACAAAACAAAACAAAAAACCCACACATTTCAATAGAAAAACAGTAAGGAATAAGGAAAGGCAATTCCCAAAAAAAAGAAATTGAATTAATCAATTAGATGAAATTCAACTTCACTGAATACAGTAGAGGATGCAAATTAAATACAATAAAATACACAAGGGCATATTCAGGTTTTGTGAAGCCTGAAACTTAAAAAAACGTGGGAGCTAGGTCTTCAAAACTGTGATTTCAAAACTAAGTGTGAATAAGAATTGTATTTGGAATAAGAAAATAAATCACAGCAAACTATAATGTTTCAAATGCTAAAAAAAACCCACACATGTCAAAAAACAGCAAAAATAACATATCTTTATTAACTGTCTAAGACTTGTTTATAACATTTTTTCCTATATTCTCTGGATGCCTACACTTTCATCATTTCTTCATTTGGCAACAACTTTGTATTGCTATTTTATGTACAGAGGATAAAAATATAATTTGTCCTAACATAGTTTATTGAACTATATTTATTCTTACAGTTGAGATTCATAACACATATGACTCCACACATAGATTTGCTTGCTGTTTGTAACACTGCTATAGGTTTGTGCTTTATAAAGTCAGACATTCTAATATGTTCTCTTTCACATCGTGCCCACAAAAAGTTAAAAAATAGATGTAGTGCATTTGTAATGGTCTATACTGCATTATGGAGTGTATTCCTGAAAGAGGAGAACCATTTTGACTGGGTGCAGATGAGAACTGAACCCTCCACTCATAATTTTCCACACCTGATGACTGGAAGAATAGATACAGACTAGATGCTGGCTCTGTACATTTCAAACTGTGTTTCTCTTCTAATCTCCAAGCAGTTCCAGGACCAAGGCTGCAGGCCACGATCATAGTATGATACAATCTTTAGCTCTGCCTATGGTGTTGTGGAGCTGAGTGAGTCGACACAGTGGGCAGTAGGAATGTTCTGGGGAATGATTCCTTTACGGGGGAGCAACCATAGCTAAAAGGGACATAGAAATCACTGTAGCTCCATACATATGTCCCACCAAACTTTAAATGTATTTTCAATTTCATCTTAGCCAACTTCCAAAAATGCCTCCAGCCACTTGGATAACACTCAGCACAAGGAGAAGTGCGATTGAGAATTAGAAAAAACAGCTGCCTTAACAGATTTTAATAAAAATCTTTAATTTTGCACATTTTACTAAAGATATCTAATCATGTTAATACACTGCTAGGGTCATTCCCAGGATCCTAATTAGATGTCCTAAAACATAAGCTTTATCTTCATGGTAAATCAACTCTGGGTGTAGGTACACTTGATGTTGAGTTTCCATATCAATGTAAATGTTTAAGGCAAAAATTTGATACAGTAAAAAATGATATGGCCCATAATGGTCTAACAAAATGAGCTCTTCCTCAGGCTGTGGATCAGATCATTTTCCATTTTTGTTCATTTCCAGTTGAAGCCGTGGAAGTGCTTAGGATCATGTTGTACAAACAATATGGATGTGTGAACACTCGAATCACACACAGAGTGTGTGATTCACAGGAACCGAGGTCTATGGGGGAAAGAGCAGAGCCACCTCTCCAGTATCAACAGCTCAGGGCATCTTCTCATGAAGTCATAAAGTGAAAGGACAAGCAGAATCCCTGTGATACAGGCCATTTTCCTCTTTCTCTTTCCTTCCTGACCCCTTAGTACATAGAGTTTAATTCAAGTGAGTTATTGATTGTGTGATGAGACTTTACTATACCACATGTAATACTTATAATTTACAAAAATTAGACCAAACATTTCTGAAACTTTTTGGGAATGTAATTTAGCATTATGCATCAAAAGCCCCCCAAAAAGTTCATACCCCTAAAGATTCAATTACTAGGAATTTATCCTAACTAAATCATTATGAACATATTAAAATATATAGCTACAAGTGTGTTCTTTGCTAAATTATTTTGAAAATTGTTTTTTAATTTTTAGAGAGGGGGTCTTGCTTTGTTGCATAGGCTGCACTGAAACTCCTGGGCTCAAGCAGTTCTCCTACCTCAGCCTCCCAAGTACCTGGGATTACAGTGCAAGCTACCATGCCTGGCCCTAGGTTTTTAATCAGGAAAAATTGGAAATGATCTATTACTATATGGCCAATGATATGGAATTGTTTAAATCAGTTATAGTATATTTACACAGTGGAATACAACACATTGGTTCAAATGGCAATGTAAAGAAATGTGAAAGATCTACTTGAAGAAAAAATTAAATGCTATTAAAAGCATAGAAGATAATTTGTACAAATGAAAACAAATACCCTGCTCTTGGATAGGAAGACAAATACTGTCATGATTAATTATTAATCTAAAAATTAACCTCATCTCAATTAAAAATAATCAGAATTATCAAAAAATGAGATAATATGACTGTAAAGTCTAAAGAAATTTTAAATGGCAAGAATAACCAGAAAAATTGTAAAAGAAAGTGAAGTAACTATCTCTACTGAATAGTAAAATACATTATAAAACACTGGAGTAATTAAAACTACATCCATTCATGACTGGATGTGCAGAACTGAAGAGAGTCTAGAAAAACTAAACTCTGACGTAATAAGGAACAGAGTATATGATAGAGATGACCTTTCAACTTGAAGGAGAAACTGGTGGCTTGTTCAATAAATTGTATTAAGACAAGTAACTAACTCATACGCTAAAATTAATTCCAGGTGGACTGTAAAATAAAAGATATAAAATTAAAATTTAAAATGTAAAGGCAGATGCACAGAAATATTTTTTAATTTTAAATTTTTAAAAATTAAGAAAAATTTTAAAAATATGTAATTTTAGTATAGCGGAGGCAAATAGTATATATAAACCAATACAAAGCTCACAAGCCATAAAATATACATAAAAATGATTACATAAAATTTTGAACATTTAAAAAAGATGTCATAAATAATATCTGAAGGGAAAATGATAACTTGAGAAAAACTTTCAATGTGGATGATAGTCAAAAGGCTTATTTCTCAACATATGAAAACTTTTAAATAATAAGTAAGAAAAAGGCCAATAAAATCATGGTTATCCACAACTACAGAACTTCACATAAGACATCACAGAAAAATACGTTTTCTATTTTTTTTTTTACTTAGCTTTACTGATGTATAATTTACATACAACAAAACCTGCCAATTCTAAATGTAAAGTGTGATGAATTTGTTTATGGTTGGTAATTACCACCACAATCAGGATATAGAATTTTTCCATCACCCGAAACAGTTTCCTCTTGCCCTTTTATAATCAGTCTTCTTACCCAATCCCGGATATCTGGGAACCACTATGCTCCTTTGGTTACTATGGTTTTGTCTTTTCTAGAATTTCATAAAAATGAAATTATATAGTATGAGTCTTTTGTATCTGGCTTTTTATAAGAGAAGAATATAACACCACTGCACTCCAGCCTGGGGAACAGAGCAAGGCTCCATCTCAAAAAAAAAAAAAAAGAAATTGTCAGACCAGTTTCTAAGGTTTCTAAGGTTGGAGCATGGGGAGAATCATTCACCAAAAAAAAGTAGAGCGTTCTTCCCAGAAGAAAGGGGAAGGGTGTGAGGCAAAAGTAATTTCCACTTTTTTTGAAATATAGAAAACCATTTTTCAAAGTAGTATCATTTTACATTCCCACCAGCAGCATATGAGAGTTCCAGTTGCTCCATATCCTTGCCAGAACATGAAATGATCAGTCTTTTTCATTGTAGCCATTCTTAAATGTGTGCAGTAATATCTTCTTATGATTTCGAATTGCATTTCCCTAATTAATGATCAATGATGTTGAACATTTTTTTCACATGCTTTTTGTTTTGCCATTTGTATTTTTTCTTTGGTAAAATGTCCGTTCAAATATTATATAATTTAAAGTATTTATTTGCTTACTGCATTATTTCTGTCATTTCATGATCTGTTTCTATTGGTTGATTTTTCAACCTGCTTACAAGTCATGTTCTTTGCATGCCTGATAATTTTTGTTTGCATGTTGAACGTTGTGAATTTTACCTTTTTGGGTGTTGGGTTTTGTGGTTGTTTGTTTTGCAACTAATTTTGGACTTTTTTTTCTCTGAGCACAGTTAAGTTACTTGAGATCAATATGATCCTTTCGAAGATTGCTTTTAAGTTTTGTTAAGGCAGGACCAGGTAAGTGTTTATTTTAGGGCTAATTTAGCCTCCCCCTGCATTAAGATGATACCCTTCTGTGGACTGTAGCCAATGCTTTGTGTATAAAAGGTCTCTGTTTTGGCTGGTATGAGACAAATTACTCCCAGTCCTGTGTGAGCTCCAGGAATTGCCTGGCATCCTGCTTTCTGGTAGTTCTTCCCGTGGCCTCACAGAATTTCACCCATGCATGCTCAGGACAGTATTCAGCTAATGACTTGAAGTGACTGCTCTGCAGATTTCTACAGCTCTCTCTCTAATCATCTCCCTCCACTCTTATATTCTGCTTCGCAAATTTAACCACTTTGGCTTCCCTGGACTCTGATCTGTGTCCTGTGTTCTGTGAAATTTCTGGGATCTGTTTGGGTTCTCCATCCCTACAGTGATGCCTGGAAACTGCTTTGAGACAGTAAGCTCGGACGTAAGACTCACTTCATTTGTTTCTCTCCTCTTAGTTATCACAGTCCTGTACTGTCTGTTGTTCAATGCTTAAAAACTAGTGCTTCTTGCTGGGTGCGGTGGCTCACGCCTGGAATCCCAGCACATTGGGAGGCCAAGGAGGGTGGATCATGAGGTCAGGAGATCAAGACCATCATGACTAACATGGTGAAACCCCATCTCTACTAAAAATATCAAAAATTAGCCAGACATACTGGCGGCTGCCTGTAGTCCCAGCTGCTTGGGAGGCTGAGGCAGGAGAATGGCATGAACCCAGGAGGCAGAGCTTGCAGTGAGCTGAGATCACGCCACTGCACTCCAGCCTGGGCAACAGAGCGAGACTCCGTCTCAAACAAACAAACAAATAAACAAAAACAGTTGCTTCTTTTTTTTATCCTGTTTTTCTAGTTGTTTGCAATGGGAGGACAATTCTCACGGCAGCCAATGCTTCATAGATGAAAGTGGAATTCTCTTTTTTCTATTTTCAACTTTAAAAATCCCAAGTGAGATCGTTGGCCCAGTTTCTGTTTGGTGATTACCCATAAGCCAATCAAGGTAGTGAGGGCATCTAAGAAAATCACAGTTTCTAAGGTTGGAGTATGGGGAGACTCATTCCCCAGCGAAAAACAGAGAACTCTTCCCAGAAGAAAGGAGAAGGGCACAGGGTAAAAACAGAGGAGAGACATCTACTATCAAAGCAATTCTTATGAAAAAGAACTTGAAGTCAAGCAACTGATAGAGCTGTAAGAGTTCTATTGTCTAGAAGGTGGAGTCCATTCCCTGGCCTCATGTTTTCTAGGGCCAAGGACAAATAAGAGGAGGTCCAGGATAGAGAGATACAATAAGTGTAACAGTTACATGGAAAGAGGCAGAATGCAGTAAAAAAGCAACTTTCTTTCTTTCTTCTTTCTCCTCCTCTGCCCATCCAAGTCCGCTCTATGGACAAGTTCTTTCTCATCCCTTGTGAGAAATATGGGGTTGATCTCACTAGTTTTCTGGTCCTCTTCAGCTAACAAAAAGACCTCAAGATATTTTAACCCCATGAATAGTTTCATTTTGGTAATTTAAATGCTCAGTCCTGTGCAATAGTCAAATCTGAGAATTCTACTTACAGGGAGTAGGGAACCAGCATGTGGTTACCTTCTCCTTTATTTTCCCACCAACAGGGTCTCTTTGAACCATAGCCCATCCCCTCCAGCGCTCCCCCTGCAAGATGGGTAATAGCCTTTCTGACCCAGGGAGTATAGGTGAGGGGTATGGATGGAGGGGAAGGGAGGTCTCGGGAAGGTCCTCTGTGCTGGGTGCTGTCCTGATCTAGCTTTGGTGTTCTCTCTGCCTAGTGAGTATGGAAAACTTTTCCCTGTGGAGCATTGTTTTACCCGCATAACCTTACCTTGAGTGAGATATGGTGGGGTCAGACACAGATCAAGAAGAGAAGCAGGAAAGCGTTTCAGAGCTTTTCATATCCACAGTTTCCTGGAGAGATCACAGCACACCATGCAGGGCCACTCAGGGCCAGGGTCTGTCACAGAGAGAGGGAGAGAGGGGAATTGTGGACAAACACCTTTATCATGGTTTCTGAGGGAAGGAAAGGGTGAAATAAGGCAAGCAGATATAGGACTGGCTAATTTGGATAACTTCAGTGGGTTCTGAAGCACAGGGGCTGTAACAAATTGTTTGGTGCCTAGCCCTGGGGCAATTAGGGCAGGTGTACAGTGTCCCACGTGAGAACCTGCTAACGGAAGTGGTTGGGGGTGTGGGGTTAATACACTGCTGGAGAAGGGGAACTGACCAGCCTCCAGCCAGAGTCTCAAAACTGGGTCAAGGCAGCATGAAAAACTGCTACCTTACAGCTATTTTATGGGTTCTTTGGAGACCTGAGATATGAGAGCATGTCTCATCTGCAGTCCTTTTGTTGTCCGTGAAATGTTTCTTCTGTCTATACAGGCACACACACGCACAGATTCTGCTATACCTGAGGGTACTAAGCTGTCTCCTGCGCTTCTCACATGTGACACTGAATTACACATGACACCATCATCAGCAAAGGACAGGGCACCGAGAGCACCACGCAGAACCGAACCTATTGGAGGGTGGGAAAAGCAGCAGCAGAGCCAAGGAGTAGAGGACAAAGCGTTTCCAGTGTAACAGAATAACGTACTATCTGAGGCCGGGTCTAGGGTGAGCAGAGTGAGGTGCTCAGTGACGGTGCAACATGTAAGAGGTGCCATAAAACTCAGCAATTAGGCCGGGCGCGGTGGCTCAAGCCTGTAATCCCAGCACTTTGGGAGGCCGAGACGGGCGGATCACGAGGTCAGGAGATCCAGACCATCCTGGCTAACACGGTGAAACCCCGTCTCTACTAAAAAATACAAAAAAAAAAACTAGCCGGGCGAGGTGGCGGG
>NW_012110785.1:435342-436224 GCF_000951045.1 Mandrillus leucophaeus | reverse complement strand
ATACATAATAGGGCCTGGCGCGGGGGCTCACTCCTGTAATCCCAGCACTTTGGGAGGCCGAGGCGGGCAGATCACGAGGTCAGGAGTCTGAGACCAGTCTGGCCAACATAGTGAAACTCCATCTCTACTAAAAATACAAAAATTAGCTGGGCGTGGTGGCGCGCTCCTGTAATCCCAGCTACTCATGAGGCTGAGGCAGGAGAATCACTTGAACCCGGAAGGCGGAGCTTGCAGTGAGCTGAGATCAGGCCACTGCACCCCAGAGCGAGACTCCGTCTCATAAAAAAAACAAAAAACAAAAAACAAAAAAAAAGGTGATAGTTAATACGGTATTTTTAAAAATACGTAAAAATGTTTATATAGGGTGCACAAGTTCCCTTTTGACTAAGACTTCAACTTGGCTCAGCGGGACACTGGTGCTATGCAATCGCGGCTTCTAGTCTCCTCCTAGGACCAGGAGCAGCCCCCAAGGAAAGGCCTTCCCTAGGAACAAGCAGCCCTTCAGCCCAGCCTTGAAGAAGGAGCTGAATCAAACCAAGGCAGGACGATGAGGCGTGGCGTGTACAGACAGGGAAAAAAGAAACAGCAAATATTTGAGTCCAAGATGCCTGGAGGGAAAAGAGCTAGAGGACTATTTGGGGGAATGGTCTTGGCAACACGGTTCTAGGCAGGTACCACGATGATATAGGGACTCCGTAGAATTTTAAATAGGGAGGCAAGCGCCCAGGTTTGTTTTTTATGCAGAAAGTGCTTAGCAGGGGACAGTCTGAAGACGTTAGGTCTGGATCCAGGTAAACCCTTTATGAGGCTAACGCACTATTTGAATGAGGGATGACAGCATCCCACCTAGACAGGTGCAGACAGATTCCCGAGGTCCAAGTT
>NW_012110785.1:422569-434527 GCF_000951045.1 Mandrillus leucophaeus | reverse complement strand
GGGGACACGCGTCTCTCTCCTTTGGGAAAAATGTGCGGTCGCCCGGCGCCGCGGTCCGCCGCCCAGCTTTTGTTAGGTGGAAAGGACAGCGCAGACGAGCCAGGGGCGCTGCCTGGAGGGTCGGCGCGGAAAGTGGGGAGAGACAGAGGCGGGACTCCCAGTGGGGTTGGAAAAATCCTCCTTTTTTGGTGTCTACATCGACAGCGGCAAAGGCAGGTGGGACATGGGAAGACGCATATGAATCTTGGAGTAGACGCCTGGAGCCCTCGGCTCTGACTCTTTTTGCAGGGGTTTGAGAGACAGGGGCGGGTACCTCCAGGAGTGCACGGGAAATTTTCAAGTGACAGCCACCCGGATGGTGGCGATGACACCTCCCAGGCCTTGCAGGAGAGCGCAGAGTCATCTGGGGTGAGGTCTGTGTGAAGTCATTGGGGGTGGGCGTGGGGGCCGATTTTCCCTTTCAAGCCCCAGGACCCGTAGGCGTTTGAAGAGCTTCCCCGGTGGATTTATTCTCCTTTGGAGATAGACGTGGCTGTTCCAGTCCCTGTTCTTCCCTAACCGTCCTGGCCTGAGTCAGAACAGATTTGCCACCTGCTCTAGCTAGCAGGGGCTGAAATGGGTGTGGGGATTCTAAGACAGGGAGGAGGGTGGCAAGCACCTCGGGCTTTTTCTTTGTCTGAGAACGCGGAACTCTGGACCCCAGTGATTGTGCACCATCACTCCCCACGTTTTGAAACACCTCCCATCTCCCGTCCCTTCTTTACTGATTTTCCCTTCCGAAGTGGATCTCAGCATTGTCTCCTGCCACGGTTCAGGGCTTTCCTCCCAAAGCCAGTGTCTGTGTCTCTCAGCCCCCAAGTCATTTCGTGAAGGCCTCGCCACAGCTGTTCCTGACTGGGGGGGGTTTGCGCTGCATCTTGAGGTGGCACGTTAAACATTTGGAAGATTTCTGCCGGCAGAGCTGACATGAATAATACAGGGAAGTGGCTGACACGCCTTGCCCTGCCTCATGCCTGACCAATACTGTCTTGCCATCAGGGTGGTGGTTCCTCTCTGGGATCGATATTGCCAGTGGCTTCTGGGGAGCCCTCAGGGTGGGGCTGGAGAGTTGCATTGGCCTGGCTGGTGGGCTCTCTATAGGTCCTGCTGGGCTGGGAGTGAGGGCATCGGGTCCTGGGTCATGTGACTATGATTAGTTTTATTAGCACCTCCATCCCCCCACCACTTTTTTTTTTTTTCGTTTTTGTTTTTGACTCACTCTGTCCCCCAGGCTGGAGAGTGCAGTGGCAGAGTCTCGGCTCACTGCAGCCTTAGCCTCCTGGGTTCAAGCGATTCTTCTGCCTCAGCCTCCCAAATAGCTGGGATTACAGGCGCTCGCCACCATACCCAGCTAATTTTTGTATTTTTAGTAGAGATGGGGTTTCACCATGTTGACCAGGCTGGTCTTGAACTCCTGACCTAGTGATCTGCCCGCTGCGGCCTCCCAAAGTGCTGGGATTACAGGCGTGAGCCACCGTGCCCAGCCCCTCCCCCTTTTTTACAACGGGCAACTGATGAGGGTGGAGAGGAGAGGCATACATTTGGGAGGTGTCTCAGGGACGTGCTGTTGCTTTCTAAAACCACCACACTCCCCAGAACCGAGACTTCAGATAATTTAAATTATCTGTGGCCAGCATTCTGTGGCCTAAGGAGAGTTGATGGGATTTGAGATTGTTATTTCCACCATCAAGTCCAAAAGCTCAGGGATAGCACTTATCCCCCAGTCCCTAATTCGCTGTAGAAACCCAGCATAAGCATATTGATTATGAATTATGAACATCATTTTTAATAAGCAATCCCTGTTCGGTGAAGACAATATTTGTTCATTACGGGAAAATTAGAAAAGATAAACTGAAAAATCATCCACATTTCCACCACACAGAGATAACTAATAATAATAATGGAGGGCATATTCGTCAAGAAATTTTCC
Organism: Mandrillus leucophaeus; assembly: GCF_000951045.1. Taxonomy (NCBI): domain Eukaryota; kingdom Metazoa; phylum Chordata; class Mammalia; order Primates; family Cercopithecidae; genus Mandrillus; species Mandrillus leucophaeus. The sequence continues at coordinate 432,558 of NW_012110785.1, read as the reverse complement.
TGTATACATATATGTACATATATTTATAATTCAAGGATATTATTGATTCAGCCCAATATTCTACACTCCACACACCTTGAGGAACTTCTTATCAAGGGAGGAATACTGTGTTTGGAGTCAGAATACCCGTGGTTCAAATCCCAGTTTTGCCTCTTGCTAGAAGATCCCAGTTCACAACTCAGATCACAGCAGATGCTAATCCGCAGCTAGTTCACCTCATGTTGCTGTTGCAAAGATTTCCATGACACTTGATATATAAGTTGCCAAGCACCACAGAGAGCACTAAATCAATGATAAGTCCCTCCTTCTGTCCTCCCCGGGAACCCTATGAGAGGTTATCAGGGGCTCTCAGACTTAATTTACTCCTGCGGGTTTCAAACTGGGTTCCCTGAGGGCCACCCAGCATGAGCAGATGGGCTCTGGGCTCCTCATCCCTGATTCAACCCAAGCAGTTCCCTTTTTGTTTGTCTTATATGTTGGGGTTCTAGATGAAATACAGTTCAGAAAAATATATGTGTTTTACTGCTAATAAAAACAACTGATCTAGTCCTCCCCCTCATCTGCAGAGGAAATGTGCCTTGCCCAAGGACACAAGATGAGCTGGTAAAGAAAACAGGCTCTGGATTTTTAGTCCAGTCCGGTGCTTTTTCCACCTTCACTCCCCACTGCCAGTTGAAAAATTGATCTCTTTCAAGCTCCCTAGACCTCTAGCATGGGAGCATCCTATGGTTTTATCTGCAAGTCACGTTTTGTGTAAGCAGTCTTTTTATGGTTTTGTAAGCCTCTGTCACATCAAGGAACATGTAAGGAAGACCTATCACTGTGTTCTGAGGATAGAGAGGGAGTGTCTTCCTGTCTTTGTGTGGTCCCAACCATCCAACCAGAGGTATCACGACAACCTGATGGCCTCCAGGGACAGCCAACCAGTGCTTGTGGATGTCTCTGCTGCTACTGGCCATGAGCATTTTGAAGAAAGTGATTGTGGCTTGTTTCCCTTTACAACCTCTTTTCCCCTGCCATGGGTCTTTCACGAAGTACCTGGCACCTGAATGCACTGAGTGAAGGTTGGTTGTGTTGAAGGAAATCCCAAGCCCTGGGGACAAGCAGAGTGGCAGACTAGTGCTGTCCCCTGGGGACGGAGGTCAGCAGGCATCAAGATAGGCTTGTGCCCACAGGCAAGGCTCTTAGAATGAGGACCAGTTTGAGATGCTTCTTTCTTGCTAGCTCTCTTTCTCCTAACTTCCTTGGCTCAGCCTGTAAATAATTAAGGAAGAAATACTTAGTGCAATAGCACTCAGAACCTGGTTGATACCTTCATAGGACACAGGGACTTATTTAGGACTTGCCTGCTTGCCTCCTTTCATTTTCTTTACACACAACTCAAGGTCTAGGCATGAATGAATTTCAAACTGGGGAGAGCATATTTTTGTGCACCCTTTTGGAGGGGGGACACCAACGTTGCTCTGTGACTTCTTGGAAGACTATGCCATTTTGAAGCATTATTCTAAGGAGCAGATATTGCCTCATTGTCTTGGCCAAGGCCCAGAACGTTCGCTGAACGGATCAAGAGCTTCTCACCCCTTATGGGATTAGTGGACTAAAACCCCAACTCACTACATGGGGAAAAGAGAGTTCTGAGTCCACAAAATTTTCTGAATAACTAACGGCTGTGCAGAAAACATTTTATTTCCACATAGCACATTTTTAAAAATATTAGTTTTTAGAAAATACAGTGTGATGATCAAGACAGAGTCTTAGTTTGATAGGTTGAAGATCTGGCTAAGTTCTAGGACTGGGATTTGGAGCATGAAGGCTGTCCTGGGTCAGGGATATGAAAATGGATGGGGCTGGGAGGAATGTGGATTGTCCTCAAGATGTTCCCCAACTGTTGCAAAACAAATGGAAAAAAAAAGAAAAGATCATAAATCCTTAAATATAAGCTAGCCTTTCTTTGGGGCCTGCTTTTAAAATGTGGCATGCAGGAAACTGATTCAGTTAATGGCGGGTTCCAGTTGGTTGAGGATTGATTTCCTGGCACCGTGCTGTAGTGCACTGTGGGAGCTGGGTAAATGTTTCCGTTGAATTGTGAAAGGAAAGATGTTGGGCTAGTAGGCAGCAAACATGGGTTCTAGTCCCAGTGCTGACCTGAGCCACTGCCACAGTGCTAAGGCCGACTCCCACCCACCTGGGCCAGCTCCCTGTCTAAGAGACAGGTTTCTGGCCACAGTCACCCTGCAGGTCCTTGGAGCTCCAGGAGTCAGTGTTCCTCTAGGTCCCTTCCTTCCCCAGCTGGCCTGTATGCATCATGTTTATTTATAAACAGGAGGAGTATCCTCAAGGAAGTGAAGAATACCAGCTTAGATTTCTCTGCTGTGGAGCTGCCCTGTTTCTTTGTTTGCTAACCCTGCCTACCTGCTGAGAAGTAGCTTTCATGCACTTCTTCCCGCTGTGTCTTATTTGAGGTTAGCTGACAAGGGAGGGTCTCACCTGGTTATTACTAGGTCAGTCTCCCCGCTTCCTTCTGAAGCCAGCTATCTTTTTTGGAGGGTGTATTATGTCAGGGGAGGAGGAGCCCTGGGGAGAATGAGGGAAGTGGGAGTGAGGCCCTCTTTGGCCACTTAGTGAGGCTGCTGTTTTGTGTACATGTGAGTGTATGTGAATGAGTGTGTGTGTGTGTTTCCAGGGAAGTCCGGGAGGCTAGGGAAAGGAGAGAGACAGCAGTGCAGCAGCCATAGCACGTGATACCTTTGGAATTTCACTGCCAGGGATGAGCCACACACATGCCCAGCTGGTTACCAGAATTCTTAGTCTGGGGGAGTGTTTCCAACCCCCAACAAGAAGTAAGGGAGGGTGCACTTGGGCACTAAGGATGTTTTCCTCTCGATTCTGGGACTTGGGAAGGGAATTGGGATTCTTGAGGAACTGGAAGTTGGATCATTATATTCAGAGTATTTATTCTGAATTTTCAGATCTCATCTGTCTTTATATGGAAGCATATTATTTTCACTTTGGATTTTTTAAGTCACACCGGGGCTTCCCTGGGAATTCAGGGAAAGAGGAAATATAGATCAAGGACCAACTTGAAATATAGATCAAGGAAATATAGATCAAGGACCCCCACACAGTAGGGATTTCAGAAGGAGTCTTGAAAGGTAATTTGGTATAGGCCTTCAAGCATGCGTGGGTACCCAGACCAGGGATGGCAAGTGAAGTTCATCTCTTTTGATTAATGTGAGGCTGCCTAGGACACTGTCTTGAGGAGCAAGAAGCTGAGTTGGGCTCAGTGGGGAAGGAGTCCTAAGACTGCTTTATGCAGGGAAGATGGTGATGCGGCACACGTGTTGGTTCAGTATTTGCTCTTCCGGACTTAGCTTATTCCTGATCAGAAAAGGTTTGCCCCATTGTCAGATTTACTGGATTAGTAAACAGAGAGCATCTGTTATTTGAGTTAACATCTCCTCCTGACATCCCATCTCTCCCTCTCCCTGTGGCCTTGTCAGTCACCTGGCAGTTCTAGGACAAAGATGCCTCCTGTTGCCACTGTAGGGAGCTGTCCAGCCTAGCTGTCTTGCCCTGCTTCTCTTTCCTCTTAGGACTATCATGCATAGCGTATACTACATTCCCTCCCCATTTTTTTTTTCCTTTCACTGATCACATCTCAGTTAAAGTCTGCCTTAGACATTCTCCTGCATACTTATGTGTGTATATCCTTCCCTCCTGTTTGTATGGGACTCTGGATAGTACTTTGGGCTGCAAAACTACTTTTCCATTCCCTTCTGGTAACATGCTCCATCCTGCCTCCCTCCACTCAGCCACAAAAGTCAGCATGTGACCCAGGGCTAGATATGCATTTCCCTGGGCACGGACATTGGTCCAGAGGTGGGCAGGTGACCCAAACTGAGATCCTTCCCCAGGGTTTCTTGATTTGGAGCTGCGGGAGAATAGCCTTGCCTATGGGGCCCAGAGTTGGAAAGATATGAAGTTAGGGCTGAGGCATCTAAACCCCCTGGCATACGTGGAGAAAGTCCATAAGCAAAAGTGGAGAATATAGCAAAGCAGAAATAAATGGAGATGAGACTTGGGTGAGAGAAAGAGGCTGGCACAAGAGAGCCTTGGTTTTGGTGGCTCAGGCCCCAGTTCCTACAGCTGCTTTTTTGATGCCATGAGCTGTCCCATATCCTAGAATGAAAACTTTAAATGGTGCTTATAATCAATTAAATATTTGTTGTTAGGATGGACTAGAGCATGCTGCAGTAACAACTCCTAAATCCCAGTGGCTCAAGAAAAGAAAGGTTTATTTCTTGCTTTCTGCAGCCTGTTCACTGTGGGTTGACAGGGGTACTCTGCTCATCATATTCACTCAGAGTCCCAGGCTGCCTGGGTTTCCTTTGTCTTATCATTATAAGACATCAGGATTCTGGCTGGGCACAGTGGCTCACCATGTAATCCTAGCACTTTGGGAGGCAGAGGTGGACAGATCACTTGAGCCCAGGAGTTTGAGACCAGCCTGGGCAATATGGCAAAACCCCATCTCTACAAAAAAAAAATACAAAAATTAGCTGGGCATGGTGGTGTGCACCTGTGGTCCCAGCTACTTGGAGGATGAGGTGGGAGGATCACTTGAGCCCGGGAGCTAGAGGTTGCAGTGAGCCAAGATCATGCCACTGCACTGAGCCTGAGAAACAGAGTGATACCCTGTCTCAAAACACACACACACACACACACACGCGCACACACACATACCACAGTTCACTGTGGTAGGGAGAGAAAAATAGAGAGTCACACACTGGCTCATAAGTACCTGCCCCTGGAGATGATAACTTGCCATTTCTGCTCACATGTCATTGGCCAAACCTGAATTCAAAGTGGGTGGGGAATTACACTCCTCACTAAAGAACAGCCCTAATGACCACCATATATGTTGAGTGAATGACTCCTAGCCAGCTTTGCAAACCTAGATATGTCCTTGGCATAATACAGTATTGTGAAACTGGGAGAATCCTGACATAACTCTTTCAATCTCTACACTGGAAATATCTCTCTCACTTCCCTTTTAGTCCCTTTATTCTGTTTGTGAGTCAAGAAAGGAGGTCTTAAGTCCGAGGAGAAATTAGCAATTACAAAGAACTGATGCCATTCCATAGCTAAAACCTTGGAAGGTGCCCTCTGGCTTTCACTACACTCTCCATATGTGTCTCTACCTTTCTCCATGAAACCTCCCTTAGGTCCCCTAACCAAGAAAGATTTCTGTCCTATGGGTCCCCAGAGTGGCATTGTCACTTTGTTCCTGGTGCTGTGGTGGTCTGTGCATTGATATCCCCTTACAGACCACATCTGCTTCGTTTCCCTCACAGTTTCTTATATGCAGTAGGTGCCCAGCGAGTGTGTGTTGGATGGTGAATGAGTCAGGACCTCACTCCTCAGAGTGTGGTCTGTGTACCAGCAGCATTGGCATTACTGGAGTAGTTAGGAATGCAGAGTCCCAGGCCTAGTGAATCTGCATTTTAACAAGATCCCCATAAAACCTGAGAAGGGCTGAGTCAGGAGACAGGGTGCCATCATGTCCCCTGTGAATTGAAAAGAGATGGACTTGCCTGAGGTTCTCATTATTGCCTGTGGACCTGGGGCCCGAGATTCAATCGCAAGCCACCATTTGTGCTAAACTGTGGTTCATGCTTTCTGGTTCTGAGAGGTTCTGACCCCAACTTTTTATGATGAGTTCTAAATAGCATGCCTGGACTCGGTCAACCCAGTGCCCAACCAAGAACCTTTTGATATGGACAGGAGGCAGGGAAATACTGGGTAGAAAAGGGCAGTTCCCTGGCAAAGGCCCCACCCTCAAGCCTGGAAACTGCGGCCCTAAATGAGAACAGTTATCCCTGTTTTCCTGCCCAAATGTTGCTTTTTCCAAAACCACTCTGGCCCGTCACACTCCGCATCCTGTACCCACAAAAACCCCAAACTCCACTGGCAGAGAGGCAGAGTGGCGTGGCAGAGGAGAGAAGAGAAGCATCGGAACGTTGAGAGGAGTTTGGCCAGGGATGGCCGCACTCCAGGGGAAGATTATCTTCCTGCTGTATCCCCTTTCCAGCTCCCCATCTCGCTAAGAGCCACCTCCATCACTCAATAAAATCTCTGCATTCACCATCCTTCAAGTCTGTATGACCTGATTCTTCTGGATACTGGACAAGAACACGGGTGCCAAGAGGTCAGGGTGTAAAAGACTGTCACCGTGACTCTCCACTGAGCTGGTTAACAGCCATCTGCAAATGGCAACTGCTAAAACAGCATTAATTATAACACACCCCTAGATGCTGCCAGGGAACCAGAGCCAAAAGTGCTCACCCCAGCCCTGGCACCCTCTCACCTGCATGCTTCCCCTCCTGCAAGGGGTTTGAGCACTGTAGGCCGAGTCAGCAAGCCACACCCCTGTCACAAGTCCCACAGAGGGGTCAAGGGAGTCCTCCTGTTTCACTTCCTTTTTTTTTTTTTTTTCTTTTTTAAGATGGAGTCTAACTCTGTTGCCAGGCTGGAGTGCAGTGCCACCATCTCGGCTCACTGCAATCTCCGCCTCCTGGGTTCAAGCAATTCCCCTGCCTCAGCCTCCCGAGTAGCTGGGACTAAGGGTGCACACCACCACACCTAGCTAATTTTTTGTATTTTAGTAGAGACGGGGTTTCACCATGTTGGCCAGGATGGTCTCGATCTCCTGACCTCATGATTCCTCACCTCGGCCTCCCAAAGTGCTGAGATTACAGGCATGAGTCACTGGGCCCAGCCTCCTGTCTTACTTTCACAGATGGGCTGCCTAATTGTGATCAGTGTAAAATTTAGTCTTGTCACAACTGGGGCTTACACTGCCAAAGCTATGCCTGTCAGACAGAATATTGGGCTGAGAGGGTCATGCTGCTCAGAGGAGAGGGAATACAACCCGTCTTGAGAAAGAGGCTGGTGAGCCTGGCCAGCTGATGCTGGAGATTCACGATGGATTTCCAAGAACATGCAAGGACTTTTTTTCATGAGCACGTGAGGTTGAGAACCACGAGTCCACATGTGCCCCTCCTGAGGGAGTTGCAGGATCCAGCAGGATCTGTGCACACTTCAGGCTGCATGTTGTGGAATTCAGGCTTTTTCAGCAAGTTCTCCTAGCTCTGCCTTTAAAATACTTGCCTGTCTACCCATGACTCCCGCCTCCACCACTGCCACCAACCAAATACTGTTGCTCTCCTGGACCATTGAAAACCCTCCTGACTGTTTTCTCTGCTTCTATTCCTGTCCCTCCAGTGATCTCATTAAAATGTTAGGTAGGGCCGGGCGCGGTGGCTAACGCTTGTAATCCCAGCACTTTGGGAGGCTCAGGCGGGCGGATCATGAGATCAGGAGATCGAGACCATCCTGGCTAACGCGGTGAAACCCCGTCTCTACGAAAAATACAAAAAATTAGCTTGGTGAGGTGGCGGGCGCCTATAGTCCCAGCTACTTGGGAGGCTGAGGCAGGAGAATGGCGTGAACCTGGAAGGCAGAGCTTGTGGTGAGCCGAGATTGTGCCACTGCACTCTAGCCTGGGTGACAGAGGGAGACTCCGTCTCCAAAAAAAAAAAACAAACAAAAAAAAACCAGTAAGATAGGCCATCTTTCCTATGCTGTTTAAAAACTGCTCCATCTCACTAGGAGTAAAACTCAAACTCCTTGCCATTGTCAACAACACTCAACAAGGTCTGGCTCCTGCCTATCTCTGACCTTACCTGGCAGTGGCCTCCCCTCTCTCACTCGGCTCTAGCCTCCTCACTATTCTGAGAAGGTGGCAAACTTGTCCCATCCAGCAACCTTTGCACATACATATATTAATAATATATATTATTTCTATAATAGAGCTACCAGTTAGAGACCTAGAATAAGTTTTTTTAAATAAAAAAAAGAAATAAAGCAAAGAACTGAAAATAAAAGAAAACAGCATAACCTGGGGGAGAGAAATAGGCCCATGTGGAAAAGAAGCACTTCTGGAAGTAAAAAATAAAGTGTTGACATTAAAAATCCAATGAATAGGTTAAAACGGTGAAGGATTGAATACCAAGAAGGTGGTGTTTTTCACACTGCGTCTTAGAGCTAGAAGGAGTCTTGGTGATGTCATGCCCTTGTTCGACAGACAAGGAAGATGGGGACCCACAGAGATAGGTGATCTGTCAAAATCACTAGCCTAATTGGCTAGGCCAAGACTTAAGGCCAGGTGTCCATGTTCTGAAAATGTTTTAATGTGGGAAAGAGAGCAAGCTTGTTTTATATGGTTAGAGAATTGGACTAGAACTAGTGGGTGGCTAGAAGACAAATTTTTGGCTTTTTGGAAGGAAAAGGTTTCCAGTAGTTGGCACTGACAGCACTGGGCTGCCTTGTGAGGCAGGGAGCTCCTGGCTTTCAACCCTAAAACTGTCCAACCCTAAAACTTTATGATTTTTTTTTTTTTTTTTTTGAGACGGAGTTTTGCTCTTGTTGCCCAGGCTGGATTGTAATGGCATGATCTTGGCTCACTGTTACTTCTGCCTCCCAGGTTCAAGCGATTCTCCTGCCTCAGCCTCCTGAGTAGCTGGGATTAAAGGCATGCACCACCATGCCTGGCTAATTTTGTATTTTTAATAGAGATGGGGTTTCACCATTTTGGTCAGGCTGGTCTTGAACTCCTGACCTCAGGTGATCTGCCCACCTTGGCCTCCCAAGGTGCTGGGATTACAGGCGTGAGCCACCATGCCTGACCAAAACTTTATGATTTTCATCTTTTCCTTATACTGGTTGAGGAAGAGAGAGAGAAGAGCTATTAAAAATATTTCCTTTTTCAGTGATTAGGACTTCTATCCTTGCTCAAGATTGATTGATTGATTGATTTATAGCTTGGTCAATTTATTCATTGATGTACTGCTCATTTTTTTTGACCATTTGATGCACGCCAGGCACCAGGGATATAAAGATGTATAAGTTCTGATTCCATCTTTGAGAAGTTTATGAGGTCACATAGCCAGTCACTGGGAAACTGGGACTTGAGTTCAAGTGTCCCTCTGCCTGCCCAGTGCTGTTTCCATTGGGTGGATATTTTGTGGGTGTGTGTGTGAATGACTTGTCTGGCTTTGGTTGGAAATTGTAGGGATAAACCCTTTCAGCAGGGGAAGTGGTACATCTTACATATGAAGGAATTAAACCACTGCTTCGTCTTCCTACTGGGGGACACTGTGGCATCCAATATTGGAGAGAAGAGAAGGCAGAGGACATGTGCTCTGAGACAAAGCAATCTGAGCAATCTCAGCAATCTGAGACAAAGAGGTGAGTGAAGTCAAGCATCCTTTCCCACTGTATTAGTCTATGATTGCTGCTGTAACAGATAACCATGAATTTAGTGGTTTAAAACAACAAAGGTTGTTCTCTTGCAGTTCTGGAAGTCAGAAGTCTGAAATGACTCTTTTGGGGCTAAAATCAAGATGTTGGCAAGGCTGATTCCTTGTGGAAGTCCCAGGGGACACTCCATTCCTTGCTGCTTCCAGCTTCTGGTGGCTGCCAGCATTCCTCGTGGCTACATTGCTCTAGTCTCTGCTTCTGTGATCACACTGTCTTCTGTTCTGCCCTTCCATCTTCCTCTTAGGACACTTGTGATTACGTTTAATCACATTTAATCACAAATCAAATAGGACCCACTTGAATAATCAAGGATAATCTCCCCATCTCAAAAGCCTTAATTTAATTCTACCTGCAAAGTCCCTTTTGCCTTATAAGGTAACAGTCACAGGTTTTAAGAATTAGGACCTGGATATCTGCAGGCCATTACTCAGCTGACCACACCCAAGATCACAGTTCTTACAGCCTCCAGACGGAGGGGAGTTCATCTAAGAAAAACCTAAAAAGGGGGAAACACACAAGGGAACACTTTGATGTTCTAATGTCTTTATCTTCATTTTTATTTATTTATTTACTTTTTATATATTTTTTTCTCTTTTTTTTTTTTTTTT
>NW_012110785.1:413741-417609 GCF_000951045.1 Mandrillus leucophaeus | reverse complement strand
TTTTTTTTTTTTTTTTTTTTTTTTGACACGGAGTCTCGCTCTGTCGCCCAGGCTGGAGTGCAATGGCACGGTCTTGGCTCACAGCAACCTCTGCCTCCCGGGTTCACGCCATTCTCCTGCCTCAGCCTCCCCAAGTAGCTGGGACTACAGGCACCTGCCACCATGCCCAGCTAATTATTTTGTATTTTTAGCAGAGACGGGGTTTCACCATGTTAGCCAGGATGGTCTTGATCTCCTGACCTCATGATCTGCCTGCCTCAACCTCCCAAAAGTACTGGGATTACAGGCGTGAGCTATCACACCCAGCAGATGTTCTTAATATGTTTGTTGCACTCCATAAATATGGTGTCTGCCTTTATTTATTTGGGTCTTCTTTAATGACTTTCAATAAAATTTTGTAATTTTGCTATAAATGTCATACACATCATTTGTTAGATTTATTCCCAGGTATTTGATATTTGTTGATGCCATTGTATTTATTATCTTAATAAAATTTCATCTTCCAACTGTTGGAAGAATACAACCTTGCTTACCTATAGATTCTTTTTGGTTTTCCAGATAACTAGTCATGTCATTTGAGGATAGTGCAACATTATGGCTTTCTGGTCATTATTCTTTTTTATTTCCCCATTCTGCCCTGGTTTGGATTCCCAGTGCATGATGACTAAAATTCGTGAGGCAGATACTCATCTTGTTCCCGACTTAAAAAGAAATGCTTCAACATTTTCCTATAAAGTATCATGCTTGCTGTAGGGTTTTCAGAAATATACTTTGTTACTCTCAAGTGATAGTTTGCTAAGAGTTTTAATAATGAATGATTTTTTTTTTTTTTTTTTGAGACAGAGTCTTGCTCAGTCGCCCAGGCTGGAGTGCAGTGGCACGATCTCGGCTCACTACAAGCTCTGCCTCCTGGGTTCACGTCATTCTCCTGCCTCAGCCTCCCAAGTAGCTGGGACTACAGGTGCCCGCCACCATGCCTGGCTAATTTTTTTTATTTTTTCTTTTTAGTGGAGACGGGGTTTCACTATGTTAGCCAGGATGGTCTCGATCTCCTGACCTCGTGATCCTCCCACCTTGGCCTCCCAAAGTGCTGGGATTACAGGCGTGAGCCACTGCGCCCGGCCGTTTTAATTTTTTTTTTAGAAGACAGGATCTCATCCTGTTGCCCAGATTGGAGTACAGTGGTGACATCATAGCTCACTTCAGCCTTGAATTCCTGTCTTCCAGCAATCCTCTTACCTCAGCCTCCCAGGTTGCTGGGATTATAGGTGTGAGCCACTGCACCTGGCTTCTAACATCTTATTTTGTCTCGGTTTCTGGGCTCTCCTCGATTTGCAAAAAGTAATAAATGAGTCAATAGAAAAGACTATTTATAAAGAAAAGGTGGTTAGGGGGTAATGGATAATAGTACAGTGAACACTCATTTACTCATCGCCAGTTTAAGAACTAGAACACTACCTTCATTGTATGAATATACCATAATGTAACCTATCAAGCGAACTCTTGATGAATGTTTCGGTTGTTCTAGATTTTTCTTTTGCACTCTCTCCAAAAGAGCGCTGCAGTGAGCATTCTTGTGTGTTTCCTGGTGTACCTTTGCACAGGTTTTGTTAGGGTTAGTCTGGCTGAGGCAGAAGATAATTGCATCTTCTACTTGACCAAATAACCTAAATTAAGTTTCCATAGAAAAAGGGGCCTATCCTGGGGCTTTTTATCCTGTACTGTTGATCACTTTGACCGACCCTGCACCGACACCACACTGTCATAATTACCGTAGCTTGACAAAAATTCTTGATGTCAGGCTTGGCAAGTGCTCCACCATTTGTTCTTCATAAACTGTTCTCCAAAACTGTTTTCTTTCAGCAGTGAATGCTATTCCATTTGCACCACGTCTTTACCATCACTTGATATTCTCACACTTTAGAATTTTTGCCAGTCTGATGGGTACCAAATGGAATCTCTTTATGGATTTAATTTGCATTTTCCTGAACACTCCTGAGACTGAGCATCTTTTCATATGTTTATTGGCCATTCATGTTCTCTCTTCTGTGAAGTGCCTGCTCAAGTCTTGCCAGTTTTTCTCTTGTCCTTATCTTATTGATTAGTGGGAGTTCTTTAACTCTTCTGGGTGCTGAACTTCTGTCATTTATGTGTTACAAATGTCTTCTCCCAGTGTGTGATTTATTTTATCATCTCTTTTATAGTCTATGTTGATAACCAGAAGTTCTTAATATTAATGCAATAGACTTCATTTTTTTCACTTATAGTTTGTGCTTTTTGTGTCCTAGGAAAATAAAATTGTGAAATTATTCTTCCATATTGCTCCTAGCAGTTTTCTAGTTTTTCTGTTCACATTTAATTTCTTAATCTATCTTGAGTTGATTTTTATATATGATGTGAAGCAGCAGTCTAATTTTTTTTCTTTTTTTCTTTTTCTTTTTCCACATGAAAAGCCAGTTATCCTGGCTCTATATATTCAAAAGTTCATGCTTTCTCTTCAGACCTGCAATGCCCAGCCCTGTCATAAAGTGAGTTTCTATAATGTGCAGGCCTGTTTCTGGACTCTTCATTCTGTACCATTGAATAGTTCGTCTGCCTGCCGTAGTGCCACGCTGTGTTAGTTACCAGAACTTTATGAAAAATCTTGATCTCTGGCATGGCAAGTTCCCCACCTTGTTCTCCTTCAAGAGTGCCTTAGTGCAGTAGTACCCAACCTTTTTGGCACCAGGGACTGGTTTCATAGAAGACAATTTTTCCATGGATGGGCATTGGGGGGCAGTTTTAGGATGAAACTGTTCCACGTCAGATCATCAGGCATTAGTTAGATTCTCATAAGGAGGTGTGCAACCTAGGTCTCTCGCATGCGCAGTTCACAATAGGATTCGTGCTCCTATGAGAATCTAATGCCGCTGCTGATCTGACAGGAGGTGGAGCTCAGGTGGTAATGCTGCTGCTCACCTCCTGCTGTGCGGCCAGGTTCCTAACAGACCACAGACCGGTCTCCAGTCTCCATCCCTGTCTGCAGCCCAGGGGTTGGGGGCCCTGCCTTAGTGCTTTCCTCTCCCATAATACATATTTAGAATTAGCTTAGAGTTATGTGTTATTGCACATACACAAGCACACAAATCTGTTGTGATTTTGATTGGACTAGCATTGAATGTATGAAACAATAGAATATTGATTTTCTTCATTTATTTTTAATTTTTGGAGACAGAGTCTGGTTCTGTTGCCAAGGCTAGAGTGCAGTGGCACAATCATGGCACACTGCAGTCTTGACCTCCTGGGTGCAAGAGGTTCTCCTGCCTTGGCTCAGCTTCCCAAGTAGCTGGGACCACAGGTGTGTGCCACTGTGCCTGGCTAATTTTTGAATTTTTTGTAGAGACATTGTCTCACTATGTTCTCACTATGTTGTCCATGCTAGTCTGGAACTCCTGAGCTTAAGCAATTCTCCCACCTCCACCTGGTCTCCCAGGTGTGAGGCCTTTTATTTTTTTAAGACAGCATCTCACTCTGTTGCGCAGGCTGAAGTGCAGTGGTGAGTGCAGTGGTGAGTGCACTGCAGCCTCAGATTCCTGAGCTTAAGGGATCCTTCTGGTCTCAGCCTCTCGAGTAGTTATGACTATAGGTGTTCACCACCATGCCCAGATAATTAAAAAAAAAAATTGGGGGCCAGGTGCAGTGGCTCATGCTTGTAATCCTAGCCCTTTGGGAGGCTGAGGCAGGTGGATTCCTTGAGTCCAGGAGTTCGAGACCAGCCTGGACAACGTGCTGAAAACCTGTCTCTACCAAAATAAATACAAAAATTAGCCAGGCGTGGTGGCGCACACCTGTGGTCCCAGTTACTTGGGAGGCTGAGCCAGGGCAGGAG
>NW_012110785.1:407355-412776 GCF_000951045.1 Mandrillus leucophaeus | reverse complement strand
GACTTAAAAAGAAATGCTTCAACATTTTCCTATAAAGTATCATGCTTGCTGTAGGGTTTTCAGAAATATACTTTGTTACTCTCAAGTGATAGTTTGCTAAGAGTTTTAATAATGAATGATTTATTTATTTATTTTTTGAGATGGAGTCTCGCTCTGTCACTCAGGCTGGAGTGCAGTGGTGTGATCTCCGCTTACTGCAAGCTCCACCGCCTCCTGGCTTCATACCATTCTCCTGCCTCAGCCTCCCAAGTAGCTGGGACTACAGGCGCCTGCCACCATGCCCAGCTAATTTTTTTGTATTTTTAGTAGAGACGGGGTTTCACCGTGTTAGCCAGGATGGTCTCGATCTCCTGACCTCATGATCCTCCTGCCTTGGCCTTCCAAAGTGCTGGGATTATAGGCGTGAGCCACCGCGCCCGGCCAATTAATGATATTATATTTTATCTAATGCTTTCATTGAGATGATGTTTTCTTTTTGGTCTTTAGTCTAAGTGGTAAATTGCATTAATTAATTTTACCATTAAACCAAACTTGCCTTCCTGGATAAACCCAATTTGGTCATAAAGTTGTTTGTGCTTTTTTCTAGTTAAAATGATCCTGGAGGAGATTCGCTAATATTTAGGATTTTTTTAAAGCTATGTTTGTGAGTGGTTTTGGCTCTGTCATTTTTGTATGGTTTTGGTATCAAGATTGTGCTAGCCTCATAAGCTAAGTTGGGGGTGTCTCATCTTTTTCTATACTCTGAGATAGTGTGTGTAATATTGGATGTCTTTCTTAAAAGGTTAGTAGAATTTGCCCATAAAATCCTCAGAGCCAGGGGCTTTTTCAACAGGAAGATTTTAAACTACTGATTCAATTTATTTAATGGTTACAGGTTTATTCGATCTTTTTGGATCAATATTATTTTAGGACTTAATTCATTTCTGTAATTTTTCAAATTTATTTACAGTTAACAATATTGCTTCAGCACCCTATTCCTTCTCCCCTCTTCTTCTAGCACTCTCATTAGACATGTGTTAGATGTTCCTACTCTGTCTTTCAAGTCTCTTCACTTTGGCCTGGTACACTGGCTCACACCTGTAATCCCAGCACTTTGGGAGGCCGAGGTGGGCAGATCACCTGAGGTCAGGAGTTTGAGACCAGCCTGGTCAACATGGCAAAACCCTGTCTCTACAAAATACAAAAATCAGCCGGACTTGGCGGCAGGCACCTGTAATCCCAGCTACTCAGGAGGCCGAGGCAGGAGAATCACTTGAACCCAGGAGGCAATGGTTGCAGTGAGCCGAGATCATGCCACTGCACTCCAGCCCAGGCAACAAGAGTGAAACCATCTAAAAAAAAAAGTCTCTTCATTTCTTATTTCTGATTTCTTTTTCTGTCATTGCTGCATTATGAATAATTGTGTGCACATCTGACTCTTTAGCCATGTCTAATCAGCTGCTAAACATATTCGTTGATTTACAATTTTTTAATTATTAGATTCTAGAAATTCTATTTAGTTCTGTTTCAAAACTGGCCATATTTTATGATGTCTGTTCCTTCTACATCTTTTAAATTCCTTTTTATTCCTTTAAACATATTAAACATATTTATGTTATGTTCGGAGTCTGATAATTCTAGCATCTAAACTATTTTTCAGGGGCAATTTAGATCTGTTTTTTCTGGTGGCTCCCAATCAAGGTGCGTTATGTGTTTTGTAATTTTTTCTTTTTTTTTTCACTGTGAGCTTGTATTCCTTGGGATTTTATCTGTAGGAGTTCTTTAGGCCTGGGTCAAAGGTGAATTCTTCCAGAGAAGATTTGCATTTGCTTCGGTTAGGTGTCTAGGGAGACTACCAATATTGGACTACTGAAAAGTAATTTCTTGAGATTTTAAAATTTTGACCACGTGGGTAGTGTAAATTTGGGCTGCAAACTTATGTGAGGGTGAGGTTAATGGTTACAAGTTTTCAGGGGAAATATGGTTTCCTCCTCACCTGCTGCCATGACTAGAGAATGGGTGTTTTTACTTTAACCATTTGGTTAAAGTAAATTTGGGCTGCAAACTTATGTGAGGGTGAGGTTAATGGTTACAAGTTTTCAGGGGAAATACGGTTTCCTCCTCACCTGCTGCCATGACTAGAGAATGGGTGTTTTTACTTTAACCTTTAGCGATTGCAGCAGGCTTCTCTCTCTTCGCCCTTTTACTGATGACGCAGTGCTTTGGGGTCTGAATTAGTTTCCTAGTGCTGCTGGCACACAGTGCCACAAACTGCGTGGCTTAAACTGACAAAAATTTATTCTCTCACAGTTCTGCAGGCTGGAAGTCTTAAATCGGGGTGTACCATGCTCTCTCTGAAGGCTGTAGAGAAGAATCTGTTCCCTGCCTTTCTCTTAGCTTCTGGAGGTTGTCAGCAAGCCGCGCCCTTTTTTGGCTTGTAAATGCATCACTTTAATCTCTGCCTCGGTTGTCACATGGTGTTCTCCCTGTGTCTGTCTCTTTTCCTCTTTTATAAGGGCACTAGTCATATTGGAGTAGGGGCTACCCTAACCTAATGATCTCACCTTAGCTTGGTTATATCTGAAAAGACCCTTTTCTTTTTCTTTTCTTTTCTTCTTTGGCAGAGTCTCACTTTGTTGCCCAGGCTGGAGTGCAGTGGACGATCTTGGCTCACTGCAACCATTGCCTCCTGGGTTCAAGTGATTCTCATACCTCAGCCTTCCAAGTAGCTGGAACCACAGGTGCCACCACCATGCCCAGCTAATTTTTGTACTTTTAGTAGAGATGGGGTTTTGCCATGTTGGCCAGGCTGGTCTCGAATTCCTGGCCTCAAGTGATCTGTCCATCTTGGCCTCCCAAAGTGCTGGGAGTACAGGCGTGAGCCGCTGTGCCTGGCCAAGACCCTATTTTTAAGTAAGATCACATTCACAGGTATTGGGGGTTAGGACTTCAACATATCTTTTTGAGCAACAATTTAATCCATACCATGGTCCAAGCTTTATAGAAGGATGCCCTGGGTCAGTGTTACTCAAAATGTGGTCTGGGGACCATACCATTACCTCACCTAGGAGTTTAATAGAACTATAAACTCTCAGCCTCGCCTCTTCCAGACCTACTGAATGAGAATACCTGAGGTTAGGGCCCAGGAATCTGTGTGTTAATCTACTCTCCAGGCTATCTTATGCAGGCTGAAGTTTAAGAAGCGTTGCCCTAGACTATGTCTCCTGTACTTGACACTCTGTCAAGCCCTGTAATTTGAAATTCAATGCTTCAGTTAGCAAGTGCCCTTAATTTACCTTTCTAGGGTTCCACTTTGACTTTGCTTTTGGCCTCTAAAGCATTTTACACTGATATCGAATATCAATATGTTTACAAATATTATTCATATTGATTACACTTTTTGTTTTGTTTGGAAACCCGTATAAAAGTTGAAAGAACAGTATGATAAATACTTGCATTATTCTTATCTTGGCACATCCACTCCATCTTTTTTTATATAAATACAAACGTTTCCCTCTTGTCTAACCATCTGAAAGGAGGCTGCAGACATCATGCTACCTCACCCCAAATACTAAAGTGTGTCACTCAAGGACAAGATTACTCTTCTATACCAGTGGTTCTCAAACTTGTAGTTCTTGGCCGGGTGCAGTGGCTCACGCCTGTAATCCCAGCACTTTGGAATGCCAAGGCAATTGGATCACCTGAAGTCAGGAGATTGAGACCAGCCTGGCCAACATGGTGAAACCCCGTCTCTACTAAAAATACAAAAATTAGCCAGGCGTGGTGGTGGGCACCTGTAATCCCAGCTACTTGGGAGGCTAAGGCAGAAAATTGCTGAACCCAGGAGGCGGAGGTTGCAGTGAGCCGAGATCACGCCACTGCGCTCCAGCCTGGGCGACAGAGCAAGACTCCATCTCAGAAAAAAAACCAAAAACAGAAAACAACTTTTTCTAGAAAAAAGGCAAAAAAAAAAAAAAGTCAAGAAGAGAGTACTATACATTTTTATAAGTCTTTTTTGTATCAAGGTTAATTTCAATGTGGAATCTGAAACCTTATTAGTGGAGGTTGGTCTATCTTATAGTTTGGATCTTTTCTGTATGATTTTTTAGCATTATGCATTGGTCATTTGGAAACTGTTGGTTCACCAAATAGATGCAGATCTTCAAATGTTGGCACATTTTGTTATATTAGATCCAAAATCCATATGCGTTAATATCACTGTTGATTTCATCAGAAATGCCTTCAAATATTGGGATACTGTTAAGTTAATGGTAGTGGATAAAAATGTCCAAAATTCTAATTTTTGCATGAAAATCTCGAATCTTATAATTGGCAACAAATACTATTTGTTTTTTCTGATGATATCAATCATTTTTCTAGAAAAGGATTGCAAGATACCCAGGTCTGAATAACTGTAGTTCATCAGTCATTCAAATAACAGTGGTGTTCCATGAAAAAAGGGGATAATTCAGCACACAACTCAATGACACAAGTACTTTTCCTCTAGACAATCATCATATTTTAGTATGCAGCAGAAACACTGTATGAGTGCTTCTTATTTCATCAGAATGATAAGAACATCTGTACTCAAGGGTCTGGATTTAATGAAAATGATGATTTTGACTATATCATCTATGACATTCTTAAATGGAACAGGATTTTTTTTCCCTGTTATATTGTGGTGAAGAACACAGTGATGACAGGTGGAGTATGGTGCTATTGCCCTGATTCATGCAACGTACTAGCAGCAGTTTTACCTTTCATTGGATTTGCACCATAGTGAAAAGGCAAATGTCTTGGTAATATTGTTGAAATTGTTTTGACCTCATGGACTCTCTGAAGGGGTTTTAGGGATCCCCTGAAAGGGTCTTGAGAATCCCCTAGGAGTCTGTAGATTATACGTTAAGAATAACTCACTGTTCTGTACTGTCAAAAACCATTACCACCCTAAGAAATTCAACTCTAATTCCACACCTTTATCCAACATGAGGCCCATACTCAGATTAACCTGAATTTGTAAAAAATCCTTTGTTGATTTTTTTTGGTTTTGTTTTTTTCCTGTTTCTATTTGGATGCAATTAGAGTTCACACATTGAATTTGGCTGTTATGTCTTTTGACAAACCTGGAACAGTTGCCCCGATTTATTGAAGAGTCCAGGTTGGCTGTGTGGAGAGTGTTCTGCATGTGTCAGACTCGTCCTAATGATTAGACCCAGGTCTGACAATTGTGGCAACTCCACCACGTTGATGAGGAGGTGCATCCTCAACCGCCTCCTATCAGGAGGTCAGGGTGTCAGACGGTCTCACATGTGGTGATGCCAAACTCAACCACTTGGTAAAAGATTTACAATTCCCTTGAATCCAGAATTTTTCATTGTTTTCAGTAGGACGGTAAGTCAGGGTATTTTGTCTGATATTGCTGGAAACCATGGTCTCCTTTTG
>NW_012110785.1:368236-406950 GCF_000951045.1 Mandrillus leucophaeus | reverse complement strand
TTTTGTATTTTTAGTAGAGATGGGGTTTCACCATGTTGGCTAGGCTGGTCTTGAACTCCTGACCTCAGTTGATCCGCCTGCCTCAGCCTCCCAAAGTGCTAGGATTACAGGCTTAAGCCACCGCACCCGGCCCTTTTGATTATTTTTTGGGTTTGCAGGTATATCAGTTAAAATTCTTTTGGTTTTAGAAAAAGTAATACAACTGAGGCTGGCTCACACATCTTACAAGTCTAGAATGGTGCTGATTTCAAGTGAGGCTTGATCCGGCAGCTCAAGATTGTCACCAGAGCATCAGGTTTTCTGGTGTCTTGTCTGTACTCTTTGCTTGGTGCCTGTTTCATATTAAGTCTGACTCCCCTGGCTGCTAGCAGTTTCTAGGGGCCTTGAAGCCCTCATTTGTGTCCAGCAGAAAAAACTCATCTCTCCCAGAGAGAGAGCATCTCCTATGGGAGACAACGAAGCTTTTTGCCTGAAGCCCCTAGCGAGCCTTTAGCTCTCCTGATTTTGGTCACATACTTGTCATTGAACCACTCCCTATGGCAGGGGCATGGGATGTGTTTGACTGAAACCAACCAGGACCCACCCTGGATCTGGGGATAAGATCAGTTGTCCAAGCACATGGCACTGGGATGGTGACCCAGAGAGCATCTGGGTCCTGTTACCAATACTAAAGTCAGCCGGAACTATGGGCTATCCAAAACCACCAACATCCACCAAGGAGCTTTGGTATCCATGAGGGTATAAAACACTTTACTGAGTACCACCTATGCAGCAGTTCCTGTGCCGTGCCGTTCTTTATTCATTCAGCAGGTGCACTCTATCATCTGGTCTTGAGTGAGCTGGCACTGTGAGCCAGATGTGGGTCACCACTGAGGGAAAACAGCTGGAGTTTTGCCTCACAGTATTTCTCATGTAAGGCTTCATAATTTAATTAATGCAGCAGTCATATAGGTGGACATTACTTGTCTCTTCCCCAGATGACAAAATTGTAACCTGGGGCTAGGCAGGCTGTGCAAGTTACCCAGCAAGTCAATGGTTGGTACCAGACAAGCATGATGACACCATAGTGCCAGCAACACTGTCTGGCCCTAGACTGGATTTGACTTGGGGGTGTCACTCAGCCCTTGCTGAGCTGAGTGACCTTGGCCACAGGACTGTTCTTCCCAGGGTCCTTGGAGCAGGGAGGGGCTTACCCTCCTGGCAGGAAGCTTCCCTGATTGTTCACACCATCCCATCTTCTACATCTCTAAGAGTCCCGGCTACTCTGAGCAAATACACCCTCTTAGACCCTCCAGGGTCTCAAGGGCCCTGCAGGGTCTTTGATTTTTATGGTGAAGAGCTTGTGAGGACAGGAGACCAAGGACAAAAGAGGCCAGAGCCTTAAGAACTGCCTCCAGGCCGGACACAGTGGCTCATGCCTATAATCCTAGCACTTTGGGAGACAGAGGTGGGTGGATAGCTTGAGCTCAGGAGTTTGAGACCGGGCTAGGCAACATAGTGAGACCTCATCTCTAGAAAAAAATAGAAAAATTAGCTGAGTATGGTGGCACATGCCTGTAGTCCCAGCTACTCAGCAGGCTGAGGTGGGAAGATTGATTGAGCATCTGCTTGCTGGGCTCAGTGAATCCTCCCATCTCAGCCTCTGAACCAAGATTGCGCCACTGCACTCCAGCCTGGGCAGCAGAGCAAGACCCTGTCCCCGCCCAAAAAAACCCCAAAAAACTGCCTCTCCAGAAGCACACTGGGGAAGAAGAGGAGGTGAGGAGTGCAGGATTGGCTGGCTAGTTCCTGAGGCTTCTACCTGCCCAGACCTAAGAAAATACCTTTAAGGAGTGGTTGGAGAGGCTCTTGTCCATCTTCTTTTGTAAGAGTCTAGTCCTATCGCTGGCCTCCTGTCCTGGTTGGCTCACCCCAGCCAGCCTGCTCACCCCACCTGGGCCTGCCTTACCTCAGGAGAGGCTGGGATCCAAATTCTGAGGTCAGCCTGAGCCAGCCCAGCCCTGCAGTGTCTTCCAGGGTGAGACTGAGATTCAGCGTGTTCCTGGAGGCAACTCATCCAGTTTAATGAGACTCTGGGTGGGGAGGTGGTTTCCCTATAAGGCATGGGCAAATTTCTCAGCTGACAGCCAGGCATCCAAGCTGCTGCCACTAGGCTAGCAGCAGGATGAGATCAGCTGTGGTTGTGGCCTTCCTGGCAGTAGGCAAGGAGCTGTGGGGCTGGGTGAAATCACTCAGGTGGGAGCACTGCTCCCGGGAGAATTTGCAGAAGCTTCCTGGGTAGATAGATTGTTCCAGTCACTGTAGGTCAGCCTTTCCTTCCCATTCGTCTGCTCCTTGGCAGTTTGCAAACGGCTTCACATCTGTTGTTGGATGCAAGGTCACAAATGTGGTGACTCCTGGCTGAAATCAGCCTGCATATTGCTTGTTTAGCCTGTGGTGTTTTAAATTTGAATCTACTTAAATAGAGACATGTGACACCAAAATCCAAATTTTGGGCTTCTCTTGAAGAATCAGAAGATGTGGCACTACAGGATGATTCCATCAGGGCAGCATCAGCCAAGCTAAGGGGTGGCTGCCACCAGGGCCTGTGCTGCCTGATCTGCCTAGCCCCACCGGGCCCAGTTACTGCAGGCTGTGGTGGTTACCATGTCTCATCTCACACCTGGTCTTTTCCACCACTGGCCTGGCCCTTGATTCTGTATTTTCAGAGCAAACGGGGAGGTGGGCATTAGTATCCCTGTTTTGCCAATGAGAAAACGAGGTTCAAACTGATTTCAATATATCATGTAGGAAAATAGTCATGGCCCGATCAATCGTGGCTCTGCCACTTAATAGCTCTGTGACATTGGGTGAGTCACTTGCCCTGTCTGGGTCCCAGCCTTCCCATTCATAAAACAAAGAGGTTGAGGGCTAGGTAGGTAGCAAACTTCTCAGCATAAGAAACAGATGGAATCCAGAGAAGCTAGGAGAGGAGAAGGAGACAAAGGAGACGTGATGGCCCAACAACCTAGCAGAAAGGCATTTTAAAAGGATCTCTAGCCTGGGTAACATAGCAAGACCTTGTCTCTACACACCAAAAAAACAAACAACAACAACAAAAAAAAACCAGCCAGGCATGGTGGTACATGCCTGTAGTCCCAGCTACTCAGGGTGTAGGGAGCCTGAGGTGGGAGGATCGCTTGAGCCCAGGTGGTCAAGGCTGCAGTGAGCCGTGATTGTGCCACTGCACTCCAGCCTGCGTGACAGAGCAAGACTCTGTCTCAAAATAAAAGAAAATAAAATAATCTCTGATATTCTTTTAATCCATTTGCTTTTCTGTGATATAAACTTGCTCTGTGTCCAAGAATTTTAAGCAAAATTTGCTGTTCACACTAAAAAAGAAAAAAGAAATGAAGAAGAGGAAGAAGAAGGATGGTAGCTAAATGCTCTCTGGGGTTCTCATCTGAACTGATGTCTGTCACTCTGAGTAGTCATTGACAGTGTGCTGCTAGGTGCCAGAGGGACACAGGATCTGTGCCTTGATCCCCAGACCTAAAAGCAAAAGTTAGATCCATTTACCATAATAAAAATAAGTATGTTTATTGACACATAATTTACAAGTATGCTTTATGTCAGATGTTGCATTGAAAGTTTGCACACATTATTTCACTTAACACTGACAGTAGCTCTGTGGGGTAGGTAGTATTATTTCCATTTTACAGATGAGCGATCAGAGGTTTAGAATGGGTAAGGAATTTGCCCAGCTCTTTTTTCTTTTCTTTTCTTTTCTTTTTTTTTTTTTTTTTTTTTTTGGAGACAGGGTCTCACTTTGTCACCCAGGCTGGAGTGCAGTGGCGTGATCATCACTCACTGCAGCCTCAAACTCCTGTTGTTCAGTTCTTAAACATTATGTATTAGAGTCAGGAATCTTAATTCAGATCTGTCTGATTTTACAGCTCTTGTGTTGTCTTTGCCTAAGTGTTGCTGCAGCCCCATCTCCATGAGTGGATCATTTACAGTGCAGGGCAATGACAGATTAGGGTCCAGTGCTTCTGCAAGCAGGAAGAATCGTTGAAATGCAGAAGTGCTGTGGGCTGGACGGGCTGGTCCAGGGAGGGTGCATGGAAGGGGAGTAAATGGTCTTCCAAACACAGTTTGGATTCTCTTCTGCAGCCAGTATGAGGTTAGGTGTGAAGGTGAGATTGTGCCAGTTGAAGGACCAGACTGGCTTGAAAGTTAGTGTCATCTTAGGAGTTCAGGTGGTAAAGGAAGATGTTGAGGTCAAGATACAGAACTTTGCTTTCAGGCAGGTGTGAGCTGGTGAGGGTTTGTCAGGGGGAGTGATGTGAAAGCAGTGTGTCTGTGTCAAGTTGGAAGCTACAAGGGCTGAACCCGAGTCTTGGCAGTGAGCATGAAAAGAGAGGGCTGAATTGGCACATCAGTAGAATGGGAGCAATCGGCAGGCCTTGAACACACATGTGCAAATCAGAAGGAATTTTGGAAGTCGTCTAGTCCCATCTTGTCCCAGCACAGGGACTCCTCCTTTGGTGACCTCTGTGATAGCTGTGCATCAAGTCACTGCCAGTGCCGATGGTAGAACAGGATCTTACATGGCAAGTAGCATCACACAGGGGTGACGATACTCAGTGTCTACATTGGGTTGAATGTCTCCTCAAAATTCATGTCCACCTGGAACCTCAGAATGTGACCTTATTTGGAAATAGAGTCTTTGCAAATGTAATCAAGTTGGGATGAGTTCATACTGGATTAGGGTTAGTCCCAATCCAGTGACTGGTATCCTTATAAAAAGAAAATCTGGACACAGATTGAGACATGCAGAACACCGTGTAACAACTGAGCCAGATTGGAGTGATGCCTGTCCAGGTCAGGGAACTCCAGGGATTGGCAGCAGCTGTGAGAACCTAGGAAAAGTCAAGGAAAATCCTCCCCTAGAGCCTCCAGAGGGAACATGACCCTGATGATTCCTTGATTTTAGACTTCTAGACTGCAGAATGATGAGAGAATCAATTTCTACTGTTTTAAGCTACCAAATTTGTGGTACTGCCACCCTAGGAAACGAATGTAGTGTCCACTACCTTTAAAACCCCATGGGCCCCTGCTGGCCTCCCTATTGCAGGAGGAAATAAGGGCAGCTTGACACCATGCAGGCAGAACCTGGTAGGACTGGTGCAGGCTCCTGGTATTTGTCTCTTTCCTTTCTAGTGCTCACAATTATTTTAATAATTCCATCTAGAAGTTTGCATTGGTGTTCAGTCACCCCATAATGTAGTCCTAGGGCAAGTTCTGTTCCTATGACTATTCCTGATTTCCATGAATTGGCATGATCATCACTACCCCCTCCAGAGTGCCATCTCTCCTCCCTCCCTTAGCTATATCTGTCTACTTTTTCTTCCCCAGACCCTTCTAGACTAAAATAGATTCTTTGTTCTGCCACCTCAAAGCACACACTGCTAGCACCAATTATTGGACAATGTCCTACATAGCTGTCCAGAGGTATCGTGTGTTTTTGTATTTCTTAACTCATAGATTTGTTTTTTTAACTTCACCAGTGTTTATGTCTTGCCTCTTAAGTTTGTATCACAGTCCTTTGAAGGCATACAGCCTGTCTTTTGCTTCCTTTTCTCCTCTATACACTTTGTACATTGTTATTACTGCACGCGCGCGCGCACACACACACACAGAGAGAGAGAGAAAGAGAGAGAGACAGAGAGAGAGAGAAAGGGGAGGAGAGAAAAGTAATGATGGAGGATAATTTTCCTCATCTGGGAAAGATTAGAAAGAAGAAAGGTTGAAGGTTGACTTGAAGGGGAATCTTGAGCTTTAGGGTGGAACTGTGCTCTGGCCCCTAGAAGGTGATGATATGTCTATATACAGTTACGCATTGCTTAGTAATAGGGGTATGTTCTGAGAACTGTGTCACTAGATGATTTTGTCATTGTATGAACATCATAGAGTGTACTTACACAAACCTAGGTGGTACCGCCTGCTACCCATCTAGGCTACATGGTATGGCCTATTGCTCCCAGGCTGCAAACCTGCACAGCATGCTACTGTACTGGATACTGTAGGCAGTTGTAACACAGTGGTATTTGTGTGTCTAAACATAGAGAGTATACAGTAAAAATACAGTATTATAATTATGGGACCACTGTCGTATGTGCCGTCCATCGTTGACGGAAACATCATTATGCTCTGAGCAAGTCCAGCCTCATTTGTCTGTAAAAGGACAACAGAGCCATTGAGCATTTTCCGTGTGCCCAGTTCTGTGATGGACCATGGGGAGGTGATGCGGAATAAGACAGACATGACCCTTATCCAGTGCTTAGTTTCGTGGGAAAAATGGAAGTAACTACTTCTTGACCTGATTCCCTGTGGCTTTTCATTCTGGTGGCAAGGTACAGACAGGCTTGGCGATTGTGGTAGGCCCCCCGGCAGCCTTGTTTGTGCTGCATGATCTGCCCTCTCCGCTTGGCTGTGGCTGATTGGATCACACATGGACACTTGACCCAAGATGAGCCAATTATATTTTCCCCCTCCTGGACACACAGACGTGAGATTCTGAGGCAGCCAATCGCCCCCCAAATTCATATTTTAAAGTTCTGATTCCCAATGTGATGGTATTTGGAGATGCGGCCTTTGGGAGATAGTTAAGTTTAGATGGGGTCACGTGGGTAGGGCTTTTATGACGGGATTAGTGTCCTTAGAGGAAGAGACACTAGAGAGTTCTCCTGCCGCTCTTTTCCCACCATGTGAGAACACAGCCAGAAGCTGGCCGTCTGAAAGTTAGGAAAAGAGCCCTCACCAGAATCTGACCATGCTGACACCCAGTCGCAGACTTCCAGCTTCCAGTGCTGTGGGAAAATGGATTTCTGTTGTCTAAGCCATCCAGTCTGTAGTGTTTTGTTATGGCAGCCTGAGCTGACGAATTCAAGCGGCAGGAGCTGTAAAGAGAGAGTCAGGAGGTGTGGAGGCCGTGTTTGGTTGTGTGGATCGAAGAGCAGTTCACATGAAGAGCACGTGTGTTGTGATTTCTTTCAAAATTGGTCTTCAGGTGTCTCCTGAGAGTGCCTGTAAGCCAAGATAGCCTTGACCAGGGGGAAGTTAGGTTTGGGTCTGCCAGTCAGGTGAAATACAGTGAGGAGGTGAAACCAAAATGCGTGAAAGAGAAGACATTTATTACTTACAGGTCCAGAGAGGTTAGGGGTACTGACGGGAGGCCGAGGGGAAGTCTGGAAGTGGCAGGGAGCTCACTTAGGAAGTAGCAGGAGCGGGCTGGAGAGAGAGAAATGTAATTCCCCCACAGCGAGGGGAATTTTTAACCAGGCCAAAGGTGATAGGGTGCTACTGTGTTTCAGATAACTCATGTCAGGCCTAAAGGTGGATGCCAAGGCAGCACCTATATTAAACAAATTCATGACAGTGTGGGAGGTGGGTCAGCGGAGAAGGAGGAGTGATAGAGACACTGGAGGATGCTGAGGTGGCAGACACATGGCCTGGCCTTCCAGGACTCTCCAGTCCCTAGTTCTAGACTGTTACGAGGCCCAACCGCCTTGGGGTTTGTATGCTAACCCCTCCCTGCACCCGTGTCCTCCCCACACATTCTCTTTACTGCTTTTGCTAGTTTGAGTCCATTTCTATTACTTATAACCAAAAGAACCTCTACCAAGATGCTTCCCACTTTACAAGTGAGGAACAGAAGAGCAGAGAGGCTGAGTGACTGCCCAGGGTCCACTGGTGAGTGACAGCACTCAAGCCGCACTCCAGCTCTTCAGACCAGTTCCCTACTGTGCGTGCCCTTCCGGTTGTCATGGCAAACTCCTTAGGGAAGCAGACCTAGGGCGGTTCTGAAACCACAAGGAGAAATCCTAGTTGTTAATCCTCTACCACTCCCTCTGTTGCCCAGGCTGGAGTGCAGTGGTGCGACCTCAGCTCACTGCAACCTCCGCCTCCCATGCTCAAGAGATCCTCCCACCTCAGTCTCCTGAATAGCTGAGACTGCTGGGATTATAGGAATGTACTATCATGCCTGGCTAATTTTTTTTGTATTTTTAGTAGAGATGGGGTTTCACCATGTTTCCTAGTCTGGGCATCAACCTTTTAAAACATGGTCTGTGTTCTGTCATATTAAAGGTGCCATTCACACATCAAATATCCTTGCCCCCTTCTTTCTGTAATGCTGTCAGATGGAGTAGCTCAGCCTTTACCACTTGCATTATTGTCTTTGGATCTTGCCTCTACGAGATTCTTAGCAGTATGCACTGGATGATGGCCAGGATCTTCCCATGCCTTCGTGCATTCTTTGCATTTGTCTTCCTTTTGTTCTAGTGATCCAACCCATATTTATATCTCAAGGACAGGTGATTTTCTCTGAGCTATATGATAAGGAATGCCTGACAACCCCTGTTTAGCTTCTATATTTATTTTAAGATATATTTTTAAAATAAGCCAATTAATTGGAAAATATTTATATAGAAAGGAAATGTCACTCTTTCCATCATTCTACCATAACTGCCAATAACATTGTAGAGAATCTTTCTTCTAGTTTTCTATTTGTGAACTTAATCTGTAAAAATATATCATTGTAATTATATATATTCAGAATTTTGCATTTCACTTCTCTTGGTAACATAATAGAAAGTCTTCTGTTTCAAACATTTTGTAAATGTCGTTTTTTTCTTTTCTTTTCTTTTCTTTTTTTTTGAGACAGAGTCTTGCTCTGTCGCCCAGACCTGGAGTGCAGTGGTGCCATCATGACTCAGAGCAGCCTCGACCTCCTGCGAAACTGGGACTACAGACATGTGCCACCACGCCCAGCTGATTTTTCCATTTTTTATAGAGACAGGGTCTCATTCTGTTGCCCAGGCTGGTCTCAAACTTCTGAGTTCAAGGGATCCTCCTGTCTTGGCCTCCCAAAGTATTGGGATTACAGGCATAAGCCACTGCACCCAGCCCTAAATATCATTTTTAATGGCCGTATCCATTCTAGTAAGTTGAACACAATTTACTGAAGTGTATCATAAGTCCTTTTGGGCACGAATGGACAATAAATAAATACAGGAAATGTAAGAGCCATGCCTCTATTTGTTAGACATTTAGGTTATTTCTGATTTTTGTGTGTGTAACTATAGATAATGGTACGGTCTACCCCTTTGTTTTTTGGGGTCTTTTCCTTATGCTAGATTCCATAAAGTAAAATCATGGATAAACAGTTGTGGCTTTTTTTTTTTTTTTGACCCAGTCTTGCTGTGTTGCCCAGGCTGGAGTACAATGGCGTGATCTTGGCTCACTGCAACCTCTGCCTCCCGGGTTCAAGCAATTCTCCTGCCTCAGCTCCCGAGTAGCTGGGACTACAGGCAGTCACCACCATGCCCGGCTAATTTTTGTATTTTAGTAAAGATGGGGTTTCACCGTGTTGACCAGGCTGGTCTCGAACTCCTGATCTCAGGTGATCCGCCCGCCTCAGCCTCCCAAAGTGCTGGGATTCCAGGCATGAGCCACTGTGCCCAGCCAGGTGTGGCTTTTCAAAAGCCTTTTTTTTTTTTTTCTTTTGGCTCCCAACAAGAAACTATCAAAGGACTTTTGGTACATGCCATCGTGTTGCTTTTCACACAGAGTACTGATTTATTCCCCCTACCATGGGGACCAGCAGTGTGAGAACTATAAGAATCTCTGCCCTGGCCTCTGAATAAGTAATGTGTAAGAGTAAATACATGTGTTCTATTAGTGTTCTTTGAGATCTGTTAGGAGAACTACCAAACACCAATTTGTAGATCAGATAACACTCATCAGAAGACAGGGAAATGCATTTTGTTCTTTCATTTGATAAGGCTACAGTAACTGCTTGTCCCCAGCCTCTGGAAAAATGTTGCTTGTTGCAGTACTGTAGATAGTTTTACATAAAATCCTTCCATTGTCTTTGTGTTTTTTCTGATGGATGAGTAAAGACTAGGTAACAACTTGAGCACACTGGGAGTATTTTATTATGATCATACTTCTTCAAGCAAAGGGTGGGATGGAGAGCTAGATGATCTTGACTCAAATATTTTTGTGTATTCTGTGTTTTGGAAAGAGGAACCTTTATGTTTTTAGGCTAGGGTGGTGGAGAAGGTCTCAAAGAAGAGAGACCAGATTTGGGATTTCAGAAGGGTTAAGAGAGAATGAGGACACAGCATGAACATACTGCAGACTGGGTTAGAATTTATGTGGTATGTTGCTTTTGGCTGGATCAGCAGGTATGGGCTGGATTGCAAGATGTTGGAAAGTCAAGCCCCAGAATCTGGAAAAAATTTAATAGTCCATATGGAGTCATTCAAAGGTTATGGGGAGGGAGGGAATGAAATGCTACAGCCACTTAAAAAAACAGTTTGGCAATTTTAAAATTAGGTTAGGTATATACTTATCCTCTTTCATAGCAAAATGAAAACATATGTCCACACAGGACTTTACTCCAATATTCATAGCAGCCTTTTTCATAATAGCCAAAGGTTATGAGCAGGCGAGTGGCCCGAGGAGAACTGTACCTCAGGCAGAGGAATCTGGCAGTGAGGCGCAAGGTGAGCCGAAAGGAAAGGAAAGCTGGTTAGAAGTTTCTTGAGTCCTCCGGGCATGCAATGAGGAGGGCTGGAGTTGTGAGAGGACTAAGGGAAGGGCTGAGGAGAAAAGTTCCTTCAGAGGAAATCTCCAAAGCCTGGAGCCTGCTGGCTGCAGGTGCCAATGGAGAGAAGGAGGAGGCAAATCTGAGTGGCAGAGGGCAGGGGTCTTCAATAGGTGACCCGGGGTACTTGGTAGAAGTGCAGACATTCAGGCCCCACCTCAAACCTGCTGAATCAGACATTTTGGGGGTGAGCCCAGCAATCTGTGTTTTAACACACCCACCTGGTGATTCTCATGCCTCTCAAGTTTGAGAGCTCCTGGAATAGGGAAATTGGCTTAAGGCAAGGATATGTGATCCAAGAGGAAATCTCCCACAGGCTGTTAGAGACAGGAGAGCAGCTGGGCTGATGTGGATGCTGGGCCTGCTCAGCTGGTGCAGACCGGAGTGCAGGGGCTTGCCCTGAGGGAGGAAACGGGTACACAGAAAAGCAGAGGACCGGGGCCAAGCTTGGGGATGTGTCAGGGAGATCCCTTTGAATGCAAGTAACAGAAGCCTGCTTCATACCAGCTTGAGGAAGCGAGGACATTTATGGGAAGGATACTGGCCCAGCTCCTGGACGGTTAAGACTAGAGGGACCAACCCGGCCTCATGAGAGCCCAGAACCCACACAAATTCTGTGTCTGTCTGTCTCTCCTTTCCCCCTTTTAATTTATTTAACCACTATCTGTATATCTGTTTAACCTCTAACAAGGCACCTGTTCTAGGTACCAATGGTGAGCTTAAAAAAAATAATAATGAAGACTTGACTTTGCCCATAGAGCCTGTCTGCCTGTCTGTCTTACCATGAAGTGTCTGTGCTTCTGTCTGTTTTGATCTTCTCTCTGGAGACATCCGTCTCTCTTCTGGTGAGCATTTGGCCAGATGTGGCCACCTCACAGCTGCTTAAGTTTACAGTCTTTGTTGTAAGTAACCTGCAGATATCTCAGCCCTGATTCTAAATTGCTGGGGAAAAAAATCTGAGAGGATTTTGGGCCCAGCTTTGGTCACATCACCTCTAGCAGGAGACAGAGTCCTGTGGTGGGTGCCCAGGGGTGGGGGTGAAGGTGGGTGGTCTTTATAACGAGGGATTGGGCAGCATAGCTGTGCCAAACAGGGTGTGTTTCAGGGGCATTGTTTTCATCCTTGATGATGTAAGCTGGAGCAGGGAGATGGTTTTTGTTTGCTTAACTTAACTTCTTAACAAGCACTCCAGCAATGGTATCAGCTTCTGGAGGGGAATGTGGGTTTGTGTGTGCTAAATGAAAATTAGAAACCCTTACTGTTGGGAGGAGCTTGTGGGTGCAGAGGATTGAAGCATTGCTTTTTTCTTTTAGAGGGTAGGCAGATAAGCTTTAAAGTCCTCCCCCCGCCCTGAGATTTTGCAATTGCAAATAAAACAACAGAGTTTGGGCATCTGAACCTGAAGGAAGAGAATTGTGGTGGCATCCATAGTCTTTCCTCTTATCCAGAGTAGGCTCGTCTTTTATCTAGTTAGTGCCATGACAAATTTGGATACATTCATCTTTCTTCACTGTGAAATCGAAGGCTTGGTTGCTAATGGTTTTACAGAAATTGTTCCTTTATTTTGCTGGAATATTGATGAGTCCTGGGAGACCATAAAAGCACATGTGCGAATGACTCTTTACCCACCTTCCTTAGTGAGGAACTTCAACTCTCTGGTTCCCTTCACAGCCTGGGTTGTAAACTGCTATTCTAACCTCTGTTCTGTACCTTCACCACTTGTACATTCATTCATTTAATCATTCCTATTTACTACATATATACCAAGTGTCGAGCATGGTGCTAGTAGGTTGACTTCATATTTTCAGTCACTGGCCTAGCCACCTTCCTCTTCAGTTTTTCCTCCTCCTCTCACCCTTTGGATGGATGCTGTCAGATGTGCTCTGGGGCGATTTCTCCCCTCAGCCTATCTTCTGCCTGACCCAGCTGCACTGAGCCATTTGTAGCCACAAACCCACCATGCTCTCTCATGTTTCTGGGGTTTATTCATGCTGTTCTCCCCTCCTGAAATGCCTCCCCTACCCCACCTTCTTCCAGAATCTTCCAAATCCCTGCTCACCTTTCAAGATCTGCTGGAGCATCTCCTGCCTATAGAAGTTGCTGATTGGGAGTCCAGTCTTAGGCCTGATATGGGGCTCACACCTGTAACCCTAGCACTTTGGGAGGCCAAGGCAGGAGGATCACTTGAGCCCAGGAGTTTGAGACCAGCCTGGGAAACATAGCAAGACCCCATCTCTATGCATTTTTTTTTTTTAATTAGCCAGGCAGCCAGGCGTGGTGGCTTATGTATGTAATCCCAACACTTTGGGAGGCTGAACTGGGAGGATCCCTTGAAGCCAGGAGTTTGAGACCAGCTTGGCCAACATGGTGAAACCCTGTCTCTACTAAAAATATAAAAAAAATTAGCCAGGCTGGTGATGCAGGCCTGTAGTCTCAGCTGCTTGGGAGGCTGAGGCATGAGAATCACTTGAACCCCAGAGGTGGAGGTTGCAGTGAGCCGAGATCGTGCCACTGCACTCCAGCCTGGGAAACAGAGTGAGACTCTGTCCAAAAAAAAAAAAAAAAATTAGCCAGGCATCGTGGTGTACTCCTGTAGTCCTAGCTACTCAGGAGGCTGAGGTCAGAGGATCACCTGAGCCTAGGAGTTTGAGGCTACAGTGAGCTAAGAAGGTGCCACTGCACTGCAGTCTGGGTGACGGAGCAAGACCCATTTCTAAAAAATAAAAGTATTTTTTAAAAAGCAATTCAGCTTCAGCCTTCAGAGCATTCACTATGGGTGTGATGATCTGCTTGAGTGGACTCCAGCTACACTTGCACTCAGTGAGATGCAGGACTGTCCCACTCATCTTTGTATCATGACAGTGCAAAGGATCTGTCATGGATGAAGGGTCAAATGCTACTGTGGTCAATAGGATGGGGAAGAAAAGCAAAGGATAAAGAAGAAAATAAAAATCACTCATAATTCCATTACCCAGAGATACATTTTGGAGGGGTCCTTAAGACTTTTTGAATATAAAAAGTTTATGATTGAAGTTACTGCGTATCTTGCTTTTCCATTTACCATTAATATATTAATATTTTCTTATTGCCCACAAGAGTCCTAAGATAAGATTTTAGTGACCTTTTAGTGTTTTATAGCCAATTATTTCTTTACTGTTGGATGCTTATATCATTTTCAGCTTTGGGTGTAAGAACACCATGAAACATATTTATGTATTAATCTTTGTTTGCATCTGATGATTTCTTTTGGATAGATTCCCAGGAGTGCAATTACTGGGTCAGAGGATAGCAACACTGTTAAGGTTTGAGAAATAATGCCAAATTGTCTCCCCAGACTGTGCCAGTCTCTACTCTCATCCTCAGTTTTTGATGGATGGGTTTGTGAATAAAGAGGTGGAAGCAAAAAAACTGAAGCACCAATGGCCTCGTTGGCTGTTGTTTCCATTTGGAGGAAACGGCAGCTTTCCTTGGGATAGGAGCCAGGGTGTAGAGAAAGACCTGTCCCATTGCAGCCCTAGAGGGTGGTGACCTTTGGGCACAAGCTGCAGGCAGCACTCCATTAGCTGCACGTCCATTAATGAGGAAGTCAAGCTTCAGGAAGCTGGGCTGGCTTTATAAAGCCTCTGGGGAATTAAAGGAAAAAGGAGTGTGGATGAAGCATTTGTTGCTGTCATGGTGGGGGGAGGTCATGACTGGGCATTCATCTGCATGGGGCCTCCTGGCCAGTTAATCCCAGCAGCAAATGTGGGTTTTAAGAGGTTAGTCATCTGCCTACAGGGAACTGGACCTGCCTGGGAACTTGCAGCCTCTTGGACAGGCGCATCTGTTGAAGTGTTAAGTATACTCTTGCTTATTTTTGCTGACTTTGACATTTATGGAATTGATGCAACTTAGAGGACACTGAAAAATAAAGTGAGCCCTAATCAAGTTGTTATTTTCCAACTGATCATATATAGTGAGGATGCTCTCTCATAAATGATATTTTAAAATTGACATTACATTGTCATTTAGTAAATTTTGAAAATGAATGGAAGAGTTCAATATAAATATGATGAGAGATAGGAAACTGGTATTTCTGGTATTGTCACGCTGGTCTGTTGAAAACTCTTGTTTCATTTAATCCTCAAAATAGGAATTGTTGTTACTTATTTTTGTAGATGAGGGGATTGAATCTTAGAGAAGTTCAATACCTTAATCAAAGTCATAAAGCTAATACGTGGTAGAAATGGGATGAGAATCTATGTCTGACTCCAAAGCCCATGCCCCGCCCGGTATGCAGGGAGTTGTTCTGCCCCTGACCCTGTCAGGAACTGGAAGGAAGACCTTGCAAGCAGCTTGCCATTATCTGCTCCTAGGGAGGGGGGGATGTATGCCCATGGAAAAGCCTGCTGTGGTTTCTGCTGGTGCTGTGATCGGCTCTGAGAAGCACTTAGAGCCAGCTCCAAGGAGCTTCAAAGAGAATGCAGATGAAGGAGTTGGACCAGCTCCCAGAAGCTCCCAGCTTCTCTGGTCTCACGTCTTCACCGTGGGTGCTTGTATTTAGTTGGTGTGATGTGACTTTTTACACAAACATACACGTTTGGTGGTCACCTTTTTCACATGTGGATACAGCTTAATTGGATTCTTGGCTCTGACAGCTTCTGAATT
This sequence comes from Mandrillus leucophaeus, assembly GCF_000951045.1. NCBI lineage: Eukaryota > Metazoa > Chordata > Mammalia > Primates > Cercopithecidae > Mandrillus > Mandrillus leucophaeus. The sequence goes on along the minus strand of NW_012110785.1, from coordinate 391,649 downwards.
AGATCCTCACCTTATGGTGCCAGCACAACCTGGATTTGTCAGTGGTACCCAGAGGCGTGACGGGCTTTGTACGTAGAGATGCATGATCTTCCGTCAGAGAGGGGACTCGGTCAGCCCCAGTGGATGTGAGTTCAAGATGGAGAGAAGGCTAAGGGGACCCAAGTTTTGGGGCATCCATTGTTAAATGTTTCAAGGGCTGTATCTGAGTCAACTCCTCTTTAAGCTTTTTTGGTTTTGGTTACATGAACCAAGACAGATAAAACCAACTGGGCTTAGCATGAGCCAAAACAACTCTTTATTGTAAAGAGGCAGGAAGTTGCAGTTGACTCATGTGGCCCTGGGACCTGGAAGGCAGTTGGGAAGCCTCCCCTGGGCCCTGGTCTCACTTGTCTGCTTCTTTGGCCACATCTGCTCGACTCTCTGTGTGTCTGGCACTCTCTCTGACTCTCTCTCTCCCTAGACTTTTACTTTTCTTGGGTATATGGCCAAGCATGGCCCTGCAGAGTTGCAGTCTCCACTCTTGAGTTTATAATCCTTTAGTTCAAGTATCTAGCAGAAATTACTCAAGTTTCTCAGTACCAATGCCAATTCCTGGGAGACAGAACCTGACTGTTGAAGGTCAGGAAGGGTTGTGCGGTATGAACCTGGTTTCTGGGGCCCATCCTAGTGGATGAGAGGTGCAGTTCTCAGCACAGAGAAAGGAGGGCAGGACCTGTCGATGGGAAATAGAGAGAGTGGACCCATTTGGCCAAAGAGATAGAATTTGGACTGGACCAAGGAGTGAAATCCCGGGTAACAAATTTTAAGTCAGTAAAACAAAGAGCTCCTTAGGGTGGCCCAAGATGGACCAGCCTGCATGGGATGATAGCAAGTTCCTATATGTGCAAAGGTTCAGTCAGTCCAGAACAGCATTCTAAAGCAGATCCAAGCATCTGCTGGGGTGGACAAGATGGCTCTCATGGTCCCCCCTGGCCATGTCAGTCTGGCGCTGGGCTGCTGCCTCTGCTGCAGATATTTTCCTTGGATTCTCCACTCACAGAAGGAAGACTGGAGGGTATTTTACTGGTATACTTGTGTTAGAGGGCCATATTCAGTCTACCAGTATTTTAACTACTGCTGCTGCTGGGTGTTGGATTGTGGATGATTTTGATTTTTGGTTTTTTTTTTTTTTACGTATTTTAAAGTTTAGATGAGTTGTGCTTATGTTAACAGTAAGAACTTAAACCCTAGTTTATTAGTAGCCAATAAATAGTAGCCAATATTAATTGCTACTCTAGATGGTGTTGTGGCTTGTATAAGATGAACACAGTATTGTCTTCACTCTTAAGGAACGTGTAGCCTAATGAGGAAGGTATGATACAACCACATAATGCAAGCTGGAAGAAGGCTAGTTAAGTGCTAATAGAACATTACCAAGTGTGTAGAAGGCACATATAACCTTCCTTCTAAAGAGATCAGCAAATTTATAAAAAGAATAGCCCTGGATCTAGGTATAGAACAGTGGTTCTCAAGCAGGGGCTGTTTTGTTCGGAGAGGACATTCGGTGGTGTCTGGAGATGTTTTTGGTTGTCACACTTGGACTGGGATCATCTAAGAGTTAGAGCCCAGGGATAATGCTGAGGACAGCCCCTCACAACAAAGAATTGTCTGGCCCATATGTCAGTAGTGCTGAGGCCTCTAGTCCAATGCATTAGAAGAATGCATAGGATTTTGGCAGACAGAGTTAGGGGCAGAGCACTGCAGGCCAAGAGAATGATGACTGAGCACAGTGGCAGAAATGAGTAGACAGGAATTAACAGAGTGCCCAAGAAGCTGGTGGAACAGCTGCAGCTAGATGGCATTGGCCCTTGATATCAACATAAACAGCTTGGACATTTTTCTCTGGGCAGTAGGGAACAATGGTATCTTTTGAGCTCTATCAAGAATAGAGTCAGTTCTTAACACCCCAGCTTTGCTTCATTGATTGCTCATCTGCGCAGCCACAAAGATGAAAACACACCCGTTTTCCTGTTTTTCTCCCCAGCCTATCCACTCTTTGTTTTCCACCATCCAGAGGAAAGCTTGGTCAGCATTCTGCCTTGCTGACCCAGGATTCCCATCTGCTGGTGACAAAGGGATACAGCAAAAAGTGATCCCCTTTTGACCGTTCTCCTTCCTGCTGCAATTTCCAGGAATGTACTATGGCAAGGGTGACTGTCCACGACTGTTCTGCTGGCCTCGTAGCAGCTTTGCTTTGCCCACCGTTGTTTTGAGTGTTTACTAACATCCTTACACTATCTCCGGATGCAGGGTGGAATGTAGAGGGCCCAGTTCATGCTCAGAGTGTCCACACGGTGGAAACAGCCCAGCAGAGGCCAGGGCTGGACCTGGGTCAGACTGCAGGCATGGGGATAAACAATGTGTGAGCTGCAGAAGGGGAGGGCACCCCAGAACTCCACACGGTGCTCTCTTCATGTGTTCACTCCTGCCTCACCAGCAATAGAACAGTGTTACACACCCATCATACTGGTAGGCACTAGGTGAGTGTTTTCTGAATGAAAGAACAAAGAGACTGAGATCTAGGGAGGGGGTGTGATGGCCTAAGATTGCCCAGCCTGTTGGGATCAGAGCTGAACCTGGAACCAGGATTCCTGACCCCTAGTTGGGAGCCCATCCCTGTGCCACATCTCCCCTTCTATGCCCAGAGACCTGGTGCTATCATCCTGGGTCCTGGCTAGGCACCTTTAGCCAGCACCCTGTTCTCCAAACCTCTCCCATTCCTTGAATTCCACCATTCCCCAAACCAATCAATCCATCAACCCAGGGAAACAGCCCAGCATGCCCTTCCCTACCTGCTGCCAGTGGCCACGGAGCTGTTAAGCTACTCTACACTAAAATGTTGGAGACTGCTAGTTAGTTACTATAGTTATCCACTTCCCCCAGGGTGTCTCTGGCGATGCCTCAGCCCAGGCATTTCTTAATGGACCAGTTGGGGTAGGAGGTAGGGGAGGGGTCCCTATATGGTGCTGAAGTATTTGCCAAACTATACCATTTATAGTAAGGCCTTCTTGGCTCAAACACATCTAGGGAAAGGGAACAGTGTGAACTTGTCAGTTGTTTTCTCTTTTTATTTTGAGAGGGACCCAGGCTGGACCTTAGGCATCCTCTGAAATCCCCCAGAATCTTCTGGGAAGAGGCATTTCCCTCACACCCAGAACCAGTGAATGAGGAGGCAGGTTGCTATTATGATTCCAGCGAAACAGTGACGCTCCTCCCCATGGCTTCAGAAAACATCCACCTTGGAAAAGTAAGTGTCCCCTTCCTCCCTCCAACCCCCAGGAAGAATCTGTCTTGCAGGTAGTGGCTGTTCTTGGTCTCCAGCTAGGTGGCATCCCTGCATCTTCTAGGTACCAGGGCTTGTACCAACTCCATCCCAGGACTGGTTAGATGACTCCCATACTAGCTATGTCAGCCCTTCCAGTGGTGGGACACTAGTCTAGGTCCTCTGGTCAGAGCTTCCCCTGTAGGAAAAATGTTTTTGCAAGTCTGTGAAGCATTTCCATTTTCAAATATCATAACACATATTATCCCATTTGACACCACATTTTGCAGAGGAGATAAAGCAAGTGAGGCTTCTGGGCTCCTGTCCATGAACCCATATCTAGTAAGTGGTATAGCACAGAGCAGCATCAAGGTCCCCAAGCTCCAAGCTCTCCTGGGTGGTCCCTCCTTCCATGGTGCAGCTTGGAGTGGCTTCACAGCCAGGCAGAACAGAGGCCACACCCCCGTCACTTGTGCTGGCCAGATCTCTGGGCAGGGGAAGCCTCTGGATGTTAAATATGGAAGGAGACCATGTGGGTGGTTGGTAGCACAGTGCCTGCCTGGAGTAGGCCCTCAGCAAGGGGCACTGGGTCTGCACGCCTGATGCGCATGACGTGGCACATGCTCTGGTGGGAGATGCTGAGGGAAGGGGTAGATCCATGACACGGAGGGAGCAACACGGTCCCTCGCTGTTTGATTGTTTTCAGCAGAACCCGAGTTGTGTTAAAATTCACATAAGCCTTGTTAAGTGAACTTATGTATTAGACAGTTTAATATTTTTCCTGTTCTTTTTCTTTTTTGAGACGGAGTTTCACTCTTGTTGCACAGGCTGGAGTGCAGTGGCACGATCTCAGCTCACTGCAACCTCCGCCTCCCTGGTTCAAGTGATTCTCCTGCCTCAGCCTCCCGCGTAGCTGGGATTACAGGCACCTGCCACCACACCTGACTAATTTTTGTATTTTTAGTAAAGACAGGGTTTTGCCACTTTGACCAGGCTGGTCTCAAACTCCTGACCTCAGGTGATCCGCCCGCCTTGGCCTCCCAAAGTGCTGGGATTACATGCATGAGCCACTATACCCAGCCTTAGACAATCCAATTTTAAACCAATCCTCATGATGACTTAAAAAGATTTCCTCGGTAAAGCCAAGGACTTGTGGTAATACAAATACATGTGATCAAAATATTTTACTGATTTTGTGCAATCAAAAAAGTTGAGGCATCCATGGTTTAGTACTTAAACTTTGAAATCTCACATACTAGTTCTAGCTCTGCTATAAACTCGGTGTGTGACCTTAGTCCAACTACTTAACTTCTCTGATCCACATTTCCAGTCTGTGAAATGGAAATTATAATCATGTCTACTTCATAGAGTTTTTGTATGCACAAATGGATATAAACTGCTAAAAGCTGTGTACAGAGCGTGTGTTATATCATCACCAGTGCTAATTACTAAGGAGTAACTATACTGGTAAAAGTTACTATACTGGTAACTTTTTTTTCCCCAAAGTGTGAAGCTTTCCTTTTTAGTCTTGATTCCTGGATAATAGGACATTCTTCACTTGGACTGTCCCCTATGGCCACCTATGATTGTGGCCATTTGAAGTTCACAATGGAAAGAATGTATATTGTTTCATTCTGAAGCAAATAAAATTTCTTACATCTCCATGCTCAGAACTGACTCTTTCTGTTTTTGTATTGGAATGTTTTTCTCCTTAGTGACCTAGTTTTATCTATTCTCTTCAGATCTGCAAAAGCAAGTGGAACGGTTGTTAAAGAGGAATTCTCATTCTGTGATAATTGAGAGAAATCTTTATTTTCTAAACAAAGCAGCTGTGGGCCGGGCGCGGTGGCTCACGCCTGTAATCCCGGCACTTTGGGAGGCCCAGGCGGGCGAATCTCGAGGTCAGGAGATCGAGACCATCCTGGCTAACACGGTGAAACCCCATCTCTACTAAAAATACAAAAAGAAAAATTAGCTAGGCGTAGTGGCGGGCGCTTGTAGTCCCAGCTACTCGGGAGGCTGAGCCGAAGAATTGCTTGAATCCGGGAGGCGGAGCTTGCAGAGGCGGAGCTTGCAGTGAGCGGAGATCGCGCCAAAGCACTCCAGCCTGTCTCAAAACAAACAAACAAAACCCAAAAAACAAAGCAGCTGTTTGCTATATTTTAACTTTTTAACTATTATGCAGTATTCCACCATACTTTTTAGAGCATTACCGAGGATTGCCCTTCAAAGCATCAAACATAAAAAATTGTTATCCAAAGAAGGACCTCACCTTTCTCACAGAGGGTCTGTATTATACATGGTGTGCAAGCGGTACATACAGTGGGTTCCCGCCCCAGTCTCTCTGCTTCCTTCTTCCTCAGCTTGGCCGACTCAGGAGCGGGGTCCAGAACTTCCAGCCAGAAGGGCACTTTAGCAGCTGTGAACTGCGTTTGTTCCCTGACTGTCCTGACTCACTCATAATTAAAACACGTGTTGAAAATTCTCTCAGAATTTAAATTTTGCTCATTGAAGTAAAGCTGAGCTGTTTTCCAGCTTGCTTTTTTTTTTTTTTTTTTTTTTTAAATAGGTTTGTGTTCTAATCAGGGTGGCATGCTGGACCTGAGCCAAACATCTTGTGTTTCGCACAATCCTTTTCTTCCCTGGGCAGGTGGAACATAGCCCCGCCCTTCTCTTCTAATGAGGTGACAACCGTGCTTTTGTTAGCAGTTCTGAGCCTTTCTGCTGCCAGATAAACCCAGTGGCCTGGAATCATGGTAATTTCTTATGTGCCACACAATTATTTATAATCAAGCCATCTCAGATCCTTTCTAGAACAAATCAGAAATTTATCTATCTATCTATCTAAAATATCAATCTCAGAAACATTTTAATAGTGTAGCTTATTAATAGAACATAATATACGGCAATGCTTTTTTTCCTCTACAACCAGAACCAGTAAAAAATATATTTACTTGCATTACTTGTTAATTTTCACTCATCTTAAATGTCATTACAATGGATTGAATAGAGATGTTTGAAAATTTTAGTAAATTTTACAAAATAACATTGCCGCATGAAACAGAATAGATATAACTTGAAAGATTATATATTCTGTTTTCTTATAACTTTGTTAGAATTAATCTTTTATGGATTGAATGAACTAATGGCCTGTACTAAGTAAATTCTGTTTTTATAAAATTTTTAAGTATGGATGGTTTTGAACAAATATTCATGCAGAGATTTTTTTGGTTCATAAATGTTATAAATTTATTTTATTTTAATTGTGATAAAAGCACATAACATAAAATTTACCATCTTAACCATTTTTAAGTGCACAGTTCACTAGTGTATATTTATTGCACATTGTTGTACAACCAATCTCCAGAAGCTTTTCATCTTGCAAAACTGAAAATTATAACTCCACATCCATTATCAACTCCCTATATCCCCCCAGCCTGTGGCAACCACCATTCTACTTTCTGTTTTTATGATTTTGACCTATCTAGTTAAGGAGTTCTCTAGAGCAGTCCACTTATAAATGTAATCACTCAGTATTTGCCTTTTTGTGATTGGCCGGTATAACTTACATAATATATTCATAGTTCATCCATCTTTTAGCAAGTGTCAGCATTTTCTTCCTTTGAAAGGATGAATAATATTCAGTGTTTATTAATCTGTTGATGGTCACTTGGGTTGCTTCCATCTTTTGGCTATTGTGAGTAATGCTGCTATGAACATGGGTGTGCAAATATCTTTTTGAGACATAACCACTTTAAGAATTAGCTACATTCTACTCGGTTAACTTGGCTGATCTTAACAGACGAGGAAATCAGTAACTAAACATAGAAGACCAGCCTCATTTGGCAGTGTTTGTTCACATGGTATGGGATTATAAACAGAAGTGATGCAGCCTCAGTACAGCTGAGTGAGAGGGCTGGAAAAACCTGAACTTTCCTGTATAATTTGAATTCAAATCCTGATTTTCCTGATTAAATTTCCTATATAAATTCCTGATAATTTACACACAGTGAAATTCACCCTTTTTACAGTATAGTTCTGTGAGCTTTGACAAGTGCATACAGTCATGTAATCATGACCACAGTGTAAATATAGAACAGTTTCATCGCCTCCAAAACTTCCCCCATGCCCCTTTGTAGTCATCACCTTTTTCTCCCCCACTGCCAGACTCTGGCAGCTCATGTTTTCCATCTTTGTAGTTTTGCCCATCATCATTTGTCTTTCCTTCCACACTTAGCACACACAGCTTTGCCTGCCACCTTTCTTGTTCTGATATACCTGGCACACCAGCCATGTTGTGACTTCCCTGAAGATAAAACCTCTGCCCTTGAGGTATCAAGTTGGATTAGAAAGAGCAAAGAGTTTTAAGCCAGGTAGAGCGTTCGAATCCAGCTCATTCAGTTAGCAGCTCTGTGACCTTGTGTTGGCCTCAGAATCTGACATAGAGTGGGGACTGAATAAATGTCTGTGGCACAAACAAACAAATGAATGAATGAATGAATGAATGAATGAATGAATTTAACCTCTTAACGTCCCACGTCCCTCCTGTGTAAGAGGGGATGATAGTAGTCACCTCACCTGACTTCTGTGGGGATCAGTGTCTTGTACAGTGCCTAGTGGGCATTAGTAAAGGTTTGTCCTGTTCCCATGGTCTTCCCCAGGGCTTTCGATGGCCTCTGCCAGACAGACACATGCACTCAAGGTTGCCTGGGACCTGGCAGAGGACATCAGTACCTGCTGTGTGAGAGCTAGGAGGGCACCAGCTGAGCAGACAAGTCCCGGAAAACCCCACAGATACACACTGACCACCTGCCAGTCAATCTCAAAGAGCTCCTCACTCTTTCCCCCTACCCCTTTTTCATGGTGCACACAGGAAGGCCCAGCAGTCCTTTTCTCAGCCTAAATATATACCATGTAGGGGGCTTTAGATGAAGCCCACCAGGAGGAGAAAACCATAACCCTTCAGGTCGTAATCCTCTGGCTCTGAGGTCTGGGGAGGGGAGCATAAGCTGGGATATAGGCAACCACGGGACAGTCATTGTAAATGAATCTTCTCTCTTCTTCAAAACAGACTCAGTGGGACTCATCACAATTATTGTGATGACAGTAATTAGTTATTTGTATAATTATCTGCTTGCTGCCTGCCTTTCCTATCAGATGGCCCAGGGCACACAGTAGGTGATCAGCACATATTTAATGATTGAATGAAAAGTATTTTGTGGTTAAAAGAAGTGACATTTGCAGTTACTGTTTCTGTAGAAGGGAGGGGAACTGATATTTGTCATTCATCCAGAGTGTCTCTGGTATGTTAAATTTGTACCTACAATCTCCTCATTTAATCTGCTTAGTGGCTGTAGAAAGCAGTGTTCTTGGTCTCTATACTCAAGAAAACTGGTTCAGAGTAGTTAAGAAGCATGCTTCCCACTCCACGGCTAGTCAGGGACGGAGCTGGATTCAAACTCAGGTCTGAAGTCAAAGCCCAGCCCCTTTCTACCACACACACTAAAGCTGGGTTTCTTAAGAATAGGAATCTCTACAATTAAGACTTAAAAACAAACAAAAACAACAGATTCAAGCAGACATTTGTGGTTGAGGGATTTGTGTGGATTGGATTGTAGAGTGGAACAGTATCAATTGGAAATTTACAGAATGTTTGTTCCTGCTTGCATCAGACTTTTCTGTTTTGTGCTTTCCTAAGTTGGGTTTGGGAGCATAAAAATCCAACTTAAAATGGGATTTTTGCAGCACACATTATAGACAGCTTTAAATAAGCAATGAAACCTCCTCTTCATGCTAAGAGAGGGTTTGCCTCTTGTTGGATAGGAGAAGGGCTTTGGAATATCCCTCAACTATTCTGAGGCTCAGTTTTTTAAATTTCTAAACTGGGAAAGTAATCCCATTATCTCAGAGGGGTACAGTGCAGACCAGATGAGGAAATAAGCAAATGAGATGTTTGTGAGGTGGGTTACCCAAGGAAGAGTTGTGTATGCGTTCACTCTCTCAGATCTGCAGAGAGGAGCAGGGTCTGAAGCCAACTGGGAAAGGAAAGACTACAGAGAGGCTGGCAGAATCCCATGCAAAAGTGAAAAAGAAGGACATGTCTTGTTTCTGTTTTCCCAAGATCAGCTCAGGTCAGGAGAGAACCTCATTTATGTGAATAGTTTATGTGCTTGAAACCCTGTAATTATACTGTCACCTGTTGTCAGTAAATCTATAATTCAGGGCCAGAGTGGAATTCCATTAGGCAAGGAAGCAGGCAGCAGCCTTCCTCCCACTATTCTACTCCTCATTCATTCATTCAGAGACCAGCTGCAGACTCTCAGCCAGGTACTGCAGAGTCAGGAAGGCAGTGCATCATAGCAGTGAGGAGGTGGGCAGTGGAGTTAGACATGGGTTTGACTTTGGCCTCCTCCCCTGACTAATTGTGAGACTCAATTATTTATTTTCACTAAACCTCAGTTTTCTCATTATTATGAGGAAGATGATGATACCTGTCTCACATGAAGGTTAAAAGTGAGCACTCAAAAATAAATGGCTTATAAGTCACAATAATATAGTCTCTAGGGAGCCAAAATACATAGTGGGTCAGTTCTGCTGTTTTCCTATTTTCTCCCTCCAGCCTGTTAGAAAGTCACTGGGAGTAAGCAGAAGCCCAGGGGCTGGGACCCAGGGCAACCAAAGCCCAGGTGGTTTGCTGTGCTATGGGAACCTGAGCTGTGTGCTCAGACGGAGGATCTCTTTTCCCAGATTAAGCTTCTAGAGAACCATCGTGGCCGGGCGCGGTGACTCAAGCCTGTAATCCCAGCACTTTGGGAGGCCGAGACGGGTGGATCACGAGGTCAGGAGATCGAGACAATCCTGGCTAACACGGTGAAACCCCGTCTCTACTAAAAAATACAAAAAAAACTAGCCGGGCGAGGTGGCGGGCGCCTGTAGTCCCAGCTACTCAGGAGGCTGAGGCAGGAGAATGGCGTGGACCCGGGAGGCGGAGCTTGCAGTGAGCTGAGATCCGGCCACTGCACTCTATCCTGGGCTACAGAGCGAGACTCCGTCTCAAAAAAAAAAAAAAAAAAAAAAAAAAGAGAACCATCGTGAGTAAGAATGTTCCCTGGGGCAGTGTGGTAGGTCAGAGTTTCTCAAGCACTTAGATCCCAGGACCACAGCGTATCTGAGACGGTCCTTTCAGGGCTAGAGGATCAGTAGGTCTTGGAGATGGATTATGGTTTTGGGAAGGCTTATTTTGCCACACATGGACCTTCTGACATCAGGAAGGTACTGGTTGTTTCAGAGCTTGGAGGCTGATGCTCAGGTCAACTTGAACCATTTTTGGAGACCCACGACATACCTGCCTTATGAGTGTGAATTCCTCTGAATGCTTTGGTTTTTTTAAAGGTCAGGTGTATAGAGGTGAAATTGGTAAAATTCACTCTTCTTAGTGTGAGTTTTCATTCTGAGTTTGGGCAAACATACACAGTTGTGTAAACAGCACCACAGTCAGGTATGCAACAGCTCCATCCCTCCCCAAAATTCCTTCACATTCTTGGAGTCAACCCCCCCCCCCATCTAACCCAGGCAACCACTTATCTGGTGTTTGTCCCTATAAACTTCCCTTTTTCAGAAGAGCATATACCATCCTGGCCAACATAGTGAATCCCTGTCTATACTGAAAGTACAAAAATTAGCTGGGTGTGGTGGTGCATGCCTGTAATCCCAGCTACTCAGGAAGCTGAGGCAGGAAAATAGCTTGAACCCAGGAGGTAGAGATTGCAATGAGCTGAGATTGCGCCACTGCACTCCAGCCTGGGTGACAGAGTGAGACTCTGTCTCAAAAAACAAGAAAAGAAAGAAAGAGCATATAAATGGAGTCATAACGCATGTCGCCTTTTGAGTTTGCTAGTTTCACTCACTGTAATGCATTTGAGACTTCAAATGCTTTTGACTGCAGCAAGGTTAGTGGTTCTGAGAGCAGCCTGAAAAGTCAGTAGCATTCTTATACACCATTAATAACCAATAGAAAATCTAATTTTAAAAATTCATAATGCCGCCAAAAAACCCCCGAAAACCTAAAGTGCCTAGCAGTAAGACAAAACATGTACAAGATCTTTATGGAGAAACTTACAACATATAATAAAAAGACACTAAAGAAGACATGAGGAAATGGAAGCCACCATGTTCACAAAGAGGAAACTTGAAACCATAAAGATGGTGATTCTTCTAGTAAATTTTATGAAAACAGTGAAATTCTAATCAAAATCTAAATAAAGTTTTATGTGGAACTTGACAAACTATTGTGAAATTTACATAGAAAACAAAGGGTCAAGAATAGCCAAGATTCTACATTGAAATTTCTAATAAAAAAATAATGGCCAAGACAAATTTTAAGACTATTAGGATTTATTCTACAGTCATGGTTGTTAATATTATGGTTATTATAAAGACATTGTGGTATAGGTGCATGGTTAGACAGTAGATCAGTCAAATACAGAGCTGAAAATAATACCTATGCATATTGGAAACTTTATATATGACAGGTAGCACTGCAAATCAATGGGATGGGACAATTGGGATCCATATAGAAAAGAAGAAAATTGAATTCCTCATACCATACATAAAGATCAATTCCAAATGAATGAAAATCTAATATTGAAAAAGCAAAAGTTTAAAACTCTTGTAAAAAAGTATACGTGACCAGGATTTTTTCAACAAGATAGAAAAAAGCTAGAAAAGACTGATGTATTTGTCTATATAAAATTTAAAGCTGCAAGAAAATGCACCATAAACCAAGTTAAGAGAACTTATATTGAGGAAAAACATGTGTAATGCATATGTCCAAGAAAGGATTTATACCCAAAATTCATGAAGAATTCCTAAAAATCACTAAGAACAAAATAAACTAATGGAGGGATATAAACAGGGTAGTTAAGCAGCTCAAATGGCCAACAGGCATAAAAAGTTGTTTGACTTCACCTGCCACTGAGGAAACGCAAATCGAAGCAAACATGGGATACCATTTTACACCCATCACACTGACAAAAATCTAAGTCTGACTATATAAGTTCGGCAAGAATGGGGAGTATTAAAATCTTTTACACTTGCAGGAAGGAGTATAAATTGGTATAGTCATTCTGGCAAGTGGTTTTGCATTATCTGCTGTACCTTCTGGCCCAGCAGTTCCACACTACGTAGATACACTAGAGAAGGTCTCAAATGTGCCCAAGGAGACATGTATAATAATGTTCGTCACAGCCCTGTTTGTAAAGGGGAAAAATAGGAAGGAACCTAAGTATGCATCAACAGAATAAACTATAATATGTTCATATAGTAAAGTAGTACACAGTGGTTTAAAAGAATCTAGAAAAACTGGATGCAAGTGGCACATACCTGTAATCCCAGCTACTTGGAAGGTTGAGGTGAGAAATCAGTGAACCTAGGAGTTCAGGACCAGCCTGGGCAACATAGCGAGACCCTGTCTCAATACAAATAAAAAAATAATTTTAGGCCGGGTGCTGTGGCTCATGCCTGTAATCCTAACATTTGGGAGGCCTAGGTGGGTGGATCACCTAAGGTCAGGAGTTCAAGACCAGTCGGACCAGCATGGTGAAACTCCATCTCTACTAAAAATACAAAAATTAGCTGGGCAGGGTGGCTCACGCCTGTAATCCCAGCTACTCAGGAGGTTGAGGAAGGAGAATCACTTGAACCTGTGAGGTGGAGGTTGCAGTGAGCCGAGATTGCGCCACTGCCTTCCAGCCTGCGCAATGGGAGCGAGACTCCATTTCAAAAAATAAAATAAGATAAAATAAAATAAAACAAATACTTTTAAAAAATGATCTAGAAAGACAAGTGTCGCCATGGATTGAATTTCAAAAACATAAGTTTGAATGAAAAAACATATCACAGTGTGATTCCATTTGTAGAATATGTAAACAGGTATAAACACTTTTTTTCTGTTTATGCGTGGCTCATGTAGTTAATAAAAACATGGTGAGAGTGATAAACACCAAATTCAGGATAGTGATGACTTTTGGGGAGGAGGAAAAGGATTGTATCAGGAAAATACATATAGGGGACTTCAAATATATCTGCTCTGTGTTACCGTTTTCTCCAGATTAAGAATTATAGTATATTTATTGGAATGCCAAAAGGAGCTGAAGAACCAAGGAGCATTCTTCTGTTAGAGTAGACAGCAAAAACAGTCTTGGAGATTAATTCTCATAAAAAGTGATAAAAATGGATTTATATGTTTTTAGAAAGTATCTTCGGAGAACATAATTTGAAATTATATTTTTATTAACAAAAAGCGCAAAACATAATCAGTATAAATTTTAATACATTTTAATGCTCAGATGAAACTGTGTGCCTTCATGAATTGGAAGACTGTGCAAATTTATTTTCTTGGGTACTGTACATCATTTTTAAAAATTATGAAATAAGGCTGGGTGCAGTGGCTCACGTCTGTAATTCCAGCGCTTTGAGAAGCTAAGGCAGGTGAATCATTTGAGGCCAGGAGTTCAAGACCAGCCTGGGCAATGTGGAGAAACCGCAGCTCTACTAAAAATACAAAAATTAGCCAGGTGTGGTGACACACACCTGTAATCCCAGCTACTCGGGAGGCTGAGCAGGAGAATCCCCTGAACCTGGGAGGCAGAGGTTGCAGTGAGCAGAGATCGTGCACTGCACCCTAGCCTGGGCAACAGAGTGAGACTTTGTCTCAAAAAAAATTATGAAATAAGATGTATACAGTTTTATATGTATTTGTAATTATAAAGCAAGTGCTCAGGTCAAGAAACAGAGTGTTCCACAAGCCCTTGGGTGACATACAACTTCTTCAATGTGATTTGTTTTTTAATGCTATAAACAGCTGTATAAATAGGCTTATTATTTCTCTTACATTTAAAAAAATTAGTCTTAGAAAAATATATTGCCAGCATTGATTTTGAAATTTTTAGCACAATTTGGGATTGGGACATGTTGGTGCCACTCTAGGATGCCTGAGAAGACTGTGGAAAATACTGGTTTGTTTCATGGTTTGCAAAGGACTTGGCTATGGTCAGCAACTGCAGTGCCATAGCTTGTAGCTGTGCCCTAGGTCAGCAATCTCTCTCTTCTGGCCAGAGCTCCAGGAAGTTGATAAGCAACTTCAGAGCTGTATTTTCCCTGACATTGGCCAACGGACTTGGTATGTGGTTTTTACCATTTGGGGCCATCCCCCACTATCTGAGCATTTACAGTTTTTCTTGGGGCACTGGACATTTTTGAACTCTTGGGGTTCAAAAAAATGATCCTTGGGGTTCAAAAAATGACCCTTAATAGTGGTGAAGAGTCCATGGCCCAAGGACCAGGAAACAGCACACTAGTCTAGAAGCTAGGGTTTCTCAGCAGTGGCACAATGGACATTTTGGACTGGATGATTATTTGTTGAGAGGGGCCTGTCCTGTGCATGATAGAATGTTTAGCAGCATCCCTGCCTCTACTCACTGGCTGCCAGTAGCACCCTCTCAGACAACCAGAGTGTCTCCAGACATTGCCCAGATTCCCCTGGGAAACGAGATCACCCCAGTGGGGAGCCACTGCATCAGAGTGTAGTATTCACATGAGACTCATGCTCCCTTCTCGATGCCACAGCTGTGGAAGAGGTGGGTGGGGAGGCAACCTGGATGAAGACACATAACTTGGAGCAAGAGGAGGAGTGAAGTACAAAGATAAGGGAAATGCTGCAGGCAGATTCATGGAGCCTTTACACAGGGTCGGGGCTTCAGGGTAACAGTTAATGACAGTGGTGGGGAGGGAGGGTGGGTGCAGAGCTGTGAGGTGCGAGCTCTATTCAGAGATAACCGAGAGGAGTGTGTTAGTGCAGAGCCTGGTCTCTCTGGAGGATGGCACTCCAGCCTTCCACCTTCCCTCTGCTTGAGCCCAGCTCGAGCATTAAGGAGCTTTAGACCCTCTTATTTTACCACATTTTTTCTGACTTTGTAGAAAGTTATGTGAATCTAGCAAGTGGGCTGAGTTCCTTGGAGAGAGATTGAAATTGCTTGTTACTCAACAGACATTTCAAGCACCCACTTAAAGGGGGAGGTGCTCTGCCAGGCATGAGGGACCCTCCTGATTGCCCAGGACTATGTGATCTGACTAGGGAGACAGACTCAGCCAGCACAGGCCGCCCTGGGAGAAGGCAGGTTCTGTTGTCAGGCTGCCTGGGTTCAGATCCCACCTCTGTACCTGGCTGTTGTGTCTCCTTGGGTGAGTGAGTAATGATGCTAAGCCTCAGTGTCCCAGTCTGTAAAATGGGGTAGTAAGAATTCGTTTTCCCTATGTATATGAGAGGATTAATTGAAAGAATGAGTGCAGCTTGTAGAACAGTGCCTGGCATTAGTGAACACTCAATGATATAATATTATAATATTATTTTAAATGTTTTATTATTGCTGCTACTACATAAGGCCTGTCACAGGCTTAAATAGTTTCAAGAAAACTGCGAGGGCAGTAACCAAAGCCTTCACAGAAGAAGTGGCATTTCTGAGACAGGTCTTAAAGGATTAGTGGTGCTTTATCAGGAAAAACAACAGTTGTGGGATCGGGGAAGATCTTGTGCTACATTCAGACAGAAGAAAGAGCAGCCAGGAAGTCACAGATTGGAAGCAAATGTGGTTTAATCAGGGGACAGCTGCTAGCTGCTGGCTCTGTGAACCCGAGGCTGAGGGAGGGGTGGGAAGCAAGGCTGGTGGGGCCAGTGGTGAAGGGCCATGTGGGGGTACTTGGTCTGAAGGGGCAGAAGTACCAACCCCCTTTGGCTTGAGCCTGCTTCCTTCATTATTTCTTACCTCTAAAATAGGTTAAGAAGAACTGGCCATTTTCATCCCATTTCCCCTTCCCCGGGGCAGTGAGATGCTAAGTGTTACTGAGCTTTTAGAAACTGAAAAGCAAACTCATGTGTGTAGGGACCTTGTGCTGTCACACAGGAGCCAGGCGAAGGATGCTGGCAACCAGCTCACTTCAGAAGAGTCCAGCTGACCTAGCACAGGCCTTCCTGTCTTGCCTTCCTTGCTCCATGACCACTCAGAGGGTGTCATGACACACTGGGGTTCACGGGGATCCCATCAATCGGCTGCTGGGTAGTGCTGTAACTTTCCACCTGTCTCTCCTCTGCTGCTCACATGCTGCCTCAGGGCAGGGGCTGGAAACCATCCTGGCAGACATGGGTAATAACCATGGCACCTATGCCCGAGGAACGGTGTATGTATTTCCCCCCAGTCCATGGTGTTGTGCCCAAGGCTTTGCTGAATCAGCCTGGTGCCATCTGGCATCCACCTCGCTGCTGAGACCTCAGACACAAGGTCACGAGCGTTCCCTCAATGGTGCTGGCTTTGGCTTCCCCATTCTGATACTTCACACAGTGCACACGTTCTTACTGAGCCCTTCCTGCTGTGCGGGGGACAGGGATGTGTTATGAATGAGGGATACCATCTCTGGCTTTGTGGAACACACAGTCTTGTGGGAGAGATGCACCTTGAGCTGACCAAGTGGATACGGTGGACAAGAGCTAAGAAAGGGGCAGGTACAGGAGCTAAAAAGGGAGAGGAGCCCCATCTTCAGGGTGTGACCAGGTCAGGAAAGGCCTCCCTGAGGAAGTGAGGCTCCTGGATACCTGAGAATGCTTAGGAGGGGGCAGGCAAGGAGGCAGTGTGGAGGAGTGTGGGGACTTTCCTCACCAAGGGAGCGATGACCAAACCCAGCAGGCTTCCCCAGCCACCTCCAGCTTGGCCTGCCTGCTGTCTTTGGTACTACCCTCTCTTAAGTGTTTCCCCCTCACCCCCAGTCCTGCTTTTCCTCCTTTCTTCCACTATTCTCTTGTACCCCCACTGGCTCATCCTGCTCTTCACACAGGTCATTTCAGCCTTCCTGGAGGGTGGGCGGCTCCCCAAGGTCGTGCACAGTGGTCACAAGAAGTCAGACTTGGAGGAGGCTGGCCTGGCTGGGCTCCAGCCCCTGCCTTACGCTTCCCTGGTCATGAGGCTTTAGACAAGTAAGTGACTGGCTGCTCTGTGCATTGGAGTCCTGTCTGTAAAAGGGGTTCCCTTGGACAAGGCAGTCTAAGTGGGATAAAGCTCTAAAGCACTTCGCACAAGGCCTGTGTGAGTCGAGAGTTAACAGCCCTCTCCCTTTCGGTGCCAGAAACAGACTTGGTCCAGTCAACTTTGTTTTCCCTGGAAACCTGATGATTGTGGAATATCACGGTGTTCCCTGGCAACAGTGCTCATGGTAAAGCTGACCCCTGCTTGGTAAATTGCTTCCGGACTAGGAGTTCTCTGTACAGCCTCTCAATACCCAGTGAACCACAGCTTTGCATTTCTTCAGTGTGGTGTCTTCTGTAAGTAGGCTGGCTCATTGCAGGGACTCTGAAAGCTCCATCTGTGGGGTTGTCACAGGAGATGTCAGCTCATATAGTGCCTGGGCCAGGCCCATTCCTGCACCCAGTCAGCTTGGCCCTGAGTTGGCACCCTCGGGTGACCTCATCTGTCAGGTGAAAAGATTAAACCTCCAGCTCAATTCATTCATTTACAAATATCTGTTGAGGGATTACTATGGGGTAGGTTCTGGGAACACAGTGTTGAGCAAAACAGATCCATTCTCAGCCCTCACGGCACTTACGGTGCTGTGGAAAGAAGGCTGTCAATCAAAGCGTCGGACAAACAACAATAAAGGAACACCCTGATGATAGGTACATTGTGCTATGAGTGTAGTGAGGAGGTTTGAGCTAGTTAGGGAGGCCAGGGAAGAAGAAGTCATACTAGAGCTGGGATATGATGAATGAACAGGCATTAACCAGAGAAAGACGGGGAAAGGAAGACTCCAGAAAGAGAGAACAGCACAGGCAGAAGCTTTCTGGGCGGGGGATAGTGCATGGTGGAGAGAATGAGGGCAGGTGGAACTCTGCCATGCAGGTCCTGAGAGGCAGGGCTGAGCACGAGATCATTTAATGACCCAACATAGCCCTGAGCATAGATCAGTGAGAGCTGCTGCTCAAACACTGTCACGGGGCTGGTATTTTTGCTTCTTCATCTTAAGAGCAATGAGAAACAGGCTAATACAAGATGGGGATGTATTGGTGGGAGGAGGGCTTGGCCTGATTGAATTTACAATATGAAATGTGAAGAGCTTATTCTGGCTGCAGGATGCTGAGATCAAGTCCAAGGGGAGTGAAATTTGAGGGGAAAGGTTTTGATGGAAAAAAAAGCCTGAGGTGTTTGCAGGCTTAATAGAGTTTCAGAGGGGGGTTAGCAGCAGGAGAGGAAAGGCAGCCTTTAATTTCAGGGGTCTTCGTGCCTTCCCATCCCCATTTTTGGATGCCATGACCCCCAACCACCCTTTCATGTTGCCAAACCACAGATTGAAGGAAGGTGGGTGTGGGCTGTAACAGAAGATAGAGGTGCCCAAGGATGCCCCAGCCACGAGCAGAACACCTTCAGGGCATTCATGAAAATAAATCAAGCCCCACAGCAGCACTTTCTGTAGCTTGGAGAGCTGCTCTTGGCATTGAAGACAGACATTTTCCATTAAATAAGATAAATGAGAAAATCATATTTCTCTTTGTCTCTCTTCCCTCCAGGCTTATATTTGGCACCCTTTACCCTGCATATTATTCCTACAAGGCTGTGAAATCAAAGGACATTAAGGAATATGTAAGTAGCACTGTGTATTTTGGAGGGGGTTGGCTGGAGTGAGGTCGGGTGTGAAATGTTGGGGGAGGGGGATGCCCTTCTTGTTATGGGCACTGGGAGTAGGGAAAAGGAGTCCCTTCATCACAGTTCTCATGAGATGTCTCAGGCGTCCTCTTTTCTGTCTAGACCTTCCCTTGCCTAGACCTTCTCCTGCCTAGACCTAGAGCATGGAGGTGAGAAAAGCAGGGAGGTATGGCAAGAGGTGGTGGCGTCTGGAATTGGAGGTGACTCAGCTCTGCCACAAGCCACAGGTGACTTCACCTCTCTCAGCCTTGATTTATTTGTCTGGAAAACACTGTGTAGACCTTACAGCACCATGACGGAGAGACAGTCCAGCATTGCAGGCAGGAGCACGGGTTCTAGAGTCTGGCAGACCTGGGTTTGGTTCCTAGTTCTGCAACTCTGTCCCATTCCATTTCTTTCATTCCATCTCCACAATTCAGGCTCTGTTGCTCTGTAACCTTTTGAGGGCAGGGGATTGTCATCATCCTATATCTGTTTTCTTTTCTTTTTTTTTTTTGAGCCGGAGTCTCACTCTGTCACTCAGGCTGGAGAGCAGTGGCACAATCTTGGCTCACTGCAGCCTCCGCCTCCTGGGTTCAAGAGATTCTCTAGCCTCAGCCTCCTGAGTAGCTGGGATTACAGGTGTGTGCCACCATGCCCAGATAATTTTTGTGTTTTTAGTGGAGATAGGGTTTCATCATGTTGGCCAGGCTAGTCTCGAACTCCTGACCTTGTGATCTGCCTGCCTCGGCCTCCCAAAATGCTGGGATTATAGGCGTGAGCAACAGTGCCTGGCCCCTATATCTGTTTTCTGTAGCACACTGCAGAAGGTGAGCACACAGGAAGGGGATCTGGGAGGACTTACTGGTCAGAGGATAATATCAGTTACTGTTGAATGATCTGGGTGCTCTAGTCACCACCCCTAAATGTGTCTGGCACCTTCAGGCAGGAGAACCATTAGGCCACTGCTGACTGAGAAAGACCTGCTGGGTGGGTGGTGAGGGAAGGGTGTCCTTCCCCATATAGGACACAAACTCAAAGTGCAAAAGGTGTGGATTTTGGCATCAGAACACCGAGGTCGGTCAAGTCCTGGCTCTGACATTTGAATGATGCAGTGCTGGGTAAGTAGCTTAAACTTCCGAGAGCCTAAGTAAGTGTCCTCATCTGAACAATGGGGTGGGTAATAGTCATGCCTTTGCCTCTTTTACTCAGATGTCTCTTGGCAGGTTTGGCGTAGGTAAAGAAACAATTCAAAGTGGGCTTAGAAAGTCAGTATTTTCTTTCTCAGATTTCCCAAGAAGTCTTTATGATGAAACCAGCCATCTCCAGATCGACTGCAACCAGAACTCAGCCCCCACCCCGCAATCTCCCACTTTCCCAGAACAACTTGCCTGGGCTTGCACCTTGCTGTTTGTAAGCAGGGAGTTCCAGAGGGGGGCAGTTTTTCTTCTGGAGACCGGGCCTGTGGTATATGTGAGGGAACTCAGAAAGCACGCTATAAATAGCTGCTAAATTGCAAGCACAGAACCTCCTGATTCAATTGACTTGGCACAGGGCAAAGCATTAGGCAGCCTCTTCTAGCCCTCCCTCTCCCAACCCTTTCCCGCCTGCCAACTGTGCCAGGGAAGGAGGCCTTACCAGGATCACTGTGGTATAAGGTCTAATCCTTTACTTTGCAGGGGCAAAAACAACTCTGTCAGCTCTTCTGAGAGAGATCAAACCCTGGTAAATTGTTTTGCTCTGACTAAACTCACAGAAGCCTGGTTTATGACTAGAATGGCAATTCATTAATTTAGACTGAAAACCATAATTGATGAGTAGAGCAGCTGTTTGTGTTGGCTGCTCAGCACACGCTTTTCCCAGTAGGGAACGTGCGAGAGTTACGATTAGAAGGTTTCTTGGTAAAAAAGGAATCTGAAGAAAGGAGCCGGGTAGTATCAGGAGGGAACTGCCTTTCTCTGCACTCACGCTCCTGTGTTTCCGTCCTGCAGTCCTTTTGACTCATGGGCCTATTTTGTTCAAGAGAGAAACCTGCGAGTTTCCTTAACACACCCACACCCCCACACCCACACCCACGCGGTTGGTGATCATGTCCCTTCATCCCTATGTCCTGAGTAATCTTCCAAACCAGGTCTGTCTTCCTTCTCTGCTGCCACTCTCAGAAATGAGATTCTCACCCTTTTCCCTAGAAGGTTGCAATGGCCTCCTATATTAGTTTTTTATTGTCACCATTACAAATTACCGTGAACTTAGTGGCTTAAAACACCTGTGTATTATTTTATACTTCTGAAGGTCAGAAGTCCAACAAGTCCCACTAGGTTAAAATCAAGCAGGACTGTGCTCCGTTTGGTGACTCCAGGGGAGAGGTTGTGTCCTTGCCTTTTCCAGTTCCTAGAGGCCATTCCTGCATTGTTAGGCTTGTGCCCCTTCCTCCTCCTCCTTGAGAGCCAGCAACATTGCATCTCTCTGGCTGTTCTTCCATAACCACATCTCCCTCAGGCTCACTGGGAAAGGTTCTCCACTTTAAGGATTCATGTGATTACATGGGGCCACCTGGGTCATCCAGGATACTCTTGCCATCTGAAAGTCCTTAATGCTACAAAGTCCCATTTGCCATATGGGAATTAGGACATGGACATCTTTGGGGAGCCACTGTTGTGCCTATCACACCTCCTAACTGGTTCTCCTGCCTCCTGTCCCTCCTTTCCGACTCTGTTGTCACATGACATCCAGTGCCATTTAAAAATGGAAGTCTATTTATTTCACTCCTCCCGGGTCAATTAATGGCTGCTTATCACCTGCAAGATCAAGCACAAATTTCATTACACAGCATTTAACACCCTTCTCGATCTTGCTCCTCCCTACTTCCCAGCCGCTTCTCTACACATCTTCAGTGCTGTAATCTCAACACTCAAAGTGTGGTCAGTGGCCAGCATTATCCGCATCACCTGGGAACTTGTTTGAATTGAAGACTCGGGTTTGTCTTTCTGTGGAAGGCACAGAAATGGTTATCATGAAGGAAGTTTTGACTCGCATTCCCCTAGAAGTAGGAGGCATGGCATGCCACATGGGGCCACACAGGGGGACCACCAGAGCTGGTCAGGAAGCAGAGGGAGCTCTCCTAAATAAAAATGGGCATTTTCCACAGGATCTCCAATTTAGAAACATTGCTCAGGACATTTATGGCTGCTTATGTCTTCCAACCAAACTTACTGTACCTGGATTCAAGGTGTTGGGATGAAAACTTAAATACAAGGGAATTTACGGGAATTTGTAGAATTAACTAGGTAACAAGTGAAAGATACCCAGGAACCGGGGAGGATCCAAGGAGGCTGGGTGATGCTGACGGCCCAGCTCACGATGTAGGAAAGGGTCTGATTAGGAAACCTCTGCTGAAGTCACATCTTGGACACCGGATGCTTGTACTTTTGAAGTATCCCCTGACAGTGCCGAGTCCTGGATAGGGGCCCAAATAGCAGGACTTGCCTCCCACAAAGATGCTCATGTTGGGAGATGTCTCCCAATTTAGAAGGCTTTGGATGCTGAGTACTCATGGAGAAAAAAAAATAACCAATACAGCTGACTCTTAGGCTGCCCCAAAACTACATCCACATCCACATCCATTCCTTTACCCATATTTTGGCTTTAAAAACAAGCTTCCAACAAGAATGCTATACAACTCACTCACTTGTCAAATCCAAATTCCGTAAGTTGCTGAGTCCAGCTCCAGGCCCAGTATCCCTGGGCAAAGTCCTCTCCTCATCTGGTTCTGACAAGACCCAACTGTAATATTCAGCATTCCAAACACTGAATTGTTAAGTGAACTGTCACCAGTGCAGCTCACATACTATTTTAGTGGGGAGAGAAAGAATTAAAATATAATTACTTAAAATATTAAAATCTATACTTAACACAGAAAGGAGGAAAATATGGATAGAAGATACAGTCAGTATTCATGCAACTGGTCATGAGTTCATAGCTGTATTTGTGACTTTTGTTAAAAGAAAAAAGTTTTTAGAGGGTAGAATCATGACTCTTGTATGAATGTAAAATGAACACATGTTGAAGATTTTGCTTAACTTACTAATGAGGCAACCAGTAAGGTGTTCAAAGGAAACCCCAAATAACAGACATATGTAGGCAATCAGAAATGTTGAAATGGATTTGTTAATAAATATTAAACTGATTGCTTGGAAGGTGGGATGGGGAGATCAGTTGTATCTCTGCTGGACAAAATTTATTTGCACCTCTATGGGTGAAACCATATGCATTGCCATCAGTTTTAACTTATCAAGTTGTAAAATAGCTCAAAGACATTGAAAAGCAGGACACCTGCAGAATCAAGATAATTCAGAAGGACATGCTGGACACCTAGCATTCCACAGGACAC
>NW_012110785.1:365588-367636 GCF_000951045.1 Mandrillus leucophaeus | reverse complement strand
CCAAGGCTGTTTGACTTCCATCTGCTCTTCTTTCTGCCTCATTGTGTAGCAGCAGTCCTGGTTCCCCTTGATAATTAGGATCAGTTACCCCTTCAAAGCCCATAAGCCCCTTTATCATCTATTTCCTACTGGTGTGAGTATTGTGAAGCCACCAGGAGACAATACAAGTCTCTGCTTCCACTTCATTGAAACCATTTTGTATCCCCTGGTGGAAGCATCTATCCCTTAAGTACTAAAATCATTAAGAAGTAGAGATCAGAGGTTTGGGGATGAGAAGCAAAAATGTTGTGAATGGGTTAGAGCAGTGATTCTCAACCTTTAACATGCATATGAATGAACAGGGGATCTCCTTAAAAGCAGATTATATCCAGTAGGTCTGGGGTGGGGTCTGAGATTCTTCATTTCTAACAAGGTCCCAGATGATGCCAACAGTGCTGGTCCATGGACCTCACTTTCATTGCAAGGAGCTGGCATTAGGCTTAATCATAGATTAAGGAACCCTCATTTCCTTGGTTCCTGCACCTTTAGATTCTGGCTAAGAAGCACCACCATATGTTGGTCACTGGTTCAGAGGAGAAACTGCACCCTCCAGGACTGCACACCAATCTCATAAAATGCTGACTCCCACCTGGTTTGCTTTCAGAACCCTCCAGTGCCAGGTAGCACCGTATAAGGCCAGCCACTGCAGGGCATTGGGTGCATGGTAAGATCAGTGACTCCCCAAAGCATCAGCCTATTGCCTTATTTCTTTTGCTATAAAGGAGGGTCCTTGATGAGAAGCAGTATTGTGTGGGATGCATCAAAAGGAAAAGGGTAATCCCTGCGTCCACAGCTTGCTGTGTGGCTGCTGGAAGCAGAGCAGTAGGAAAAGCAAGTCCATATGCAGAAAAAAATGAATATTCCAGAAAAGACCCTATGCCGCCCACTCCATGAGGGAAGGGACATGGTGGAGTGAACCTGCTTCCAGAAGGCTGGCTGATGCCTTGGGATATAGTATCACCCTGGAGATGCTTGATCACTGCTGCTGGCAACATGGTCTCTGAGCAGTGGTTGTGGCCAGGTCAGCCTTGCTGAGAGGGATGTCACATTGCTGAGCCCGTGTGCTACCTCTTTCACTTCCACTTGGCTGCTTGGTACATGACCCCATTGAACATGCACTATCAAACCTAAGGAAAGAGGCTGGCCGACATCCACAGACCTGACCATCTCATGCACTCGGTCACTAGGAGTCTCCTCTGCCATGGGACCTATTGGTGAGCATAAGCATTGGGCCACCAATATATTTATTCTCTGGGCCCATTCATCTCATTTCCAGACCTCCTCAACAGGAGTCTCTCAGCCTCACTTCTTCCAAGAACCTCATCCTCTAGACAGAGCCTTAGCTAGTGTTTGAAAATGTGCCTGGGATTTGTTTTACTTAGGGATGGAAAGACACCAAGATGTGGAAATGACTGTCATGAAGGAAGAAGTCTAGAAGTGGGAGGGCCACATGCTATGTAGGGTCACATGGGGAAGCACCAGGCCAGTCAGGAGGCTGATGGAGAGTGGGAAACGTGGGCAGTGGCCTTCGTTGTGGTTTCTGTGAGAAAGGTAAGGCAAGACAGGGTAAACGGATTTCACATTGGCGAGGTGGAATCATTTCAGCAGGCTCCAAGGTGTGGCGCTGCCTCTGGTTGTCTGGGACCTGGCGCTGGGGTGGTTATGGTTGGGGAATATTGCTCAACTTGTGGGAACACCATAAAGGAAGTAATTTAGAGTATAGGCTCTGGACTGGTTAGTTTGCATATGAAGGGTGTGCTGGGGCAAGGCTAGCCCTGGAAGGGCAGTCCCTCTGTAATCAGTGAGGCCCCAGATGCCAAAGCATCAAGAACACAGAAAACAAGAAAATGGCGTTCATATACCCGGTGACAGTGCATGAACATTAACTCAGGACATTTTTCCCTCCAGGCTAAGTGCCCTGCTCAAATTCCTGCCCGCAGGGGAATTTCACTTCCCCACTCTCCCAGGGTCACCCCTGACTATATAGCCATCCACGGTGAGCTCATACA
>NW_012110785.1:363102-365538 GCF_000951045.1 Mandrillus leucophaeus | reverse complement strand
CCTGGGATTTGTTTTACTTAGGGATGGAAAGACACCAAGATGTGGAAATGACTGTCATGAAGGAAGAAGTCTAGAAGTGGGAGGGCCACATGCTATGTAGGGTCACATGGGGAAGCACCAGGCCAGTCAGGAGGCTGATGGAGAGTGGGAAACGTGGGCAGTGGCCTTCGTTGTGGTTTCTGTGAGAAAGGTAAGGCAAGACAGGGTAAACAGATTTCACATTGGCGAGGTGGAATCATTTCAGCAGGCTCCAAGGTGTGGCGCTGCCTCTGGTTGTCTGGGACCTGGCGCTGGGGTGGTTATGGTTGGGGAATATTGCTCAACTTGTGGGAACACCATAAAGGAAGTAATTTAGAGTATAGGCTCTGGACTGGTTAGTTTGCATATGAAGGGTGTGCTGGGGCAAGGCTAGCCCTGGAAGGGCAGTCCCTCTGTAATCAGTGAGGCCCCAGATGCCAAAGCATCAAGAACACAGAAAACAAGAAAATGGCGTTCATATACCCGGTGACAGTGCATGAACATTAACTCAGGACATTTTTCCCTCCAGGCTAAGTGCCCTGCTCAAATTCCTGCCCGCAGGGGAATTTCACTTCCCCACTCTCCCAGGGTCACCCCTGACTATATAGCCATCCACGGTGAGCTCATACAGTCAGATGGTGCAGGGTCATCTGTAAGGCAGGCTTGACTTTTTTCTTTCTGTCATTTGGCACAGGGAATTCCCTGTGAGGCTGAAGTGCAGGGCCCAGATGCGTGAGGGGTGTGAAAGGCTTGAGAAATTGAGTGTGCCTGGTTAGAGGAGAGTCCAAGGGTGAGGTGAGGCTAAAGAAGTGGCTAAGCCTCCTCCTCTGCAGCCCATAGGGAGGCCTTTGGCAGGTTGCCAGAAGCTCTGGCAGTGGGGTAGAATGGACCACGGAATTTCAGCCAGCTGCTGTGGCTCGTGGGAGGTCTCCAGGCCACTTCCTACCCTGAGCTCTGGAGCTTCTTGCTGTGGCTGAGGGTCACAGCATCTTTCCCATCTCTTTACTCCTATATCCTGTTCCTGACCAGTTTAGAGAGACTCCCCAGTCATGCTGTCAATGTTCCATTTGTCCAGGAGAGTTACTCCTGAATATTACCTTTCAAATTGGCCATAGCTCCCTCTCTCTATTCTGACTGAAGGCTCACCCAGGCTCCTCATCCCTATCTTGCAGGGAGGTTTGCATAGAATCTTTCAAACATGGAAAATTATGTTTCAAACCTTGGGGAAAATAACTGTCATTTGATTTCCATGAGGAATGATGGAGAAAACCATTTCCTAGTAATTTTAGATGGATATGGTTTCCATCTCTGAGTCACCAGTGTTCCTTTGACCTTGTTAGCCTCAATGAATCATTCTCAGCTCCTTCTTTCGGCATGAAAGTATTTCAAAGGAGTGCATCATGGGAACTTCTTCAGGAGAATGCATTAAATCCCCTCTCTCTGTCCATAGCCTCAACCTCCTTCCTGAGTTTGGTCTAGGAGTCTGTTGGGCATTCTTCTTGGCTGTCCTGAGCCACATAAAGCTCAAACTCTTCTACCTAAATTGGCTCTTTCTTTACTTTCTTGTTGGTGCAAGTGGCCCCATAATTATCAGTCACTGATGCCCTGACTTCACCAGGTGCCTTTTTTCCCATGTTTATGGAGTAATCTACTCAGTAGGCACTCACAGGGAGCATCTGTTGCCTCACAAACTGTCTAATTCTGTCTTTTCTTCTCAAAAAGCCATCTAGACAGTCTTTCTCAAAGTATATTCCTTCTTAGCCTTTTGAAACCATTCTTTCTGTCCCATTCACAGTGCCAGTATTCTAATCTGGTTGTTTGAAACATACTCATTCAGTACCTACTATATGTCAGGAACTGTTCTGGGTACTAGAGATATAATGATGTATAAGAAGAACTGGTCTCCACCCTCTGGGAGCTTACAGTGGGTTGGGAAAAGCAGGGGAATAAACAGGTACTTTCAAAGCAGTGTGATAAATGTTATGACAGGGAATGTGTGTGGTACTATAGAGAAAGACAAGGAGAGGGTACTTACCCAAACTTTGGGTACGTCCTAGAGGAGGTCATGTTTTTGCTGAGATCAGAGGGCTGAAATCAGAGGCAAAAAAAAAAAAGATGCTCTGTTGAGAATTGAAAGATTCGTTATGGTTGGAGTGGAAAATGTGAGAGGGTAGGGGTGTGGATAAGCTTTTGATGAAACTAATTAGGGGCCAGTTTGCGGGTGTGGTGGATCACACCTGTAATCCCAGCACTTTGGGAGACTGAGGCAGGTGGATTGCTTGAGCTCAAGAGTTCAAGACCAGCCTGGGCAAAATGGTGAGACCCTGTCTCTACAAAAAATACAAAACAACTAGCTACCCTTGGTGGCATGCACCTATAGTCCCAGCTACTCAAGAGGCTGAGGTGGGAGAATCACTT
>NW_012110785.1:360535-363052 GCF_000951045.1 Mandrillus leucophaeus | reverse complement strand
TTGGGAAAAGCAGGGGAATAAACAGGTACTTTCAAAGCAGTGTGATAAATGTTATGACAGGGAATGTGTGTGGTACTATAGAGAAAGACAAGGAGAGGGTACTTACCCAAACTTTGGGTACGTCCTAGAGGAGGTCATGTTTTTGCTGAGATCAGAGGGCTGAAATCAGAGGCAAAAAAAAAAAAGATGCTCTGTTGAGAATTGAAAGATTCGTTATGGTTGGAGTGGAAAATGTGAGAGGGTAGGGGTGTGGATAAGCTTTTGATGAAACTAATTAGGGGCCAGTTTGCGGGTGTGGTGGATCACACCTGTAATCCCAGCACTTTGGGAGACTGAGGCAGGTGGATTGCTTGAGCTCAAGAGTTCAAGACCAGCCTGGGCAAAATGGTGAGACCCTGTCTCTACAAAAAATACAAAACAACTAGCTACCCTTGGTGGCATGCACCTATAGTCCCAGCTACTCAAGAGGCTGAGGTGGGAGAATCACTTGAGCCCAGCAGGTCGAGACTGCAGTGAGCTGTGTTCGCACCACTGCACTTCAGCCTGAATGACAGAGTGAGACCCTGTCTCCCCTCAAAAAACAAAAAACAAAACAAAACAAAACAAAATAGGGGCCAGTTTATGCTAGGCCTCATAAGCCAATGTAAGGAATTTGGGCTTTATCTTAACAACCATAAGGAACTATTGAAGGCTTTAAACTAGGAAAGAGAGTCACCCACTTTAGGCTTAAGAATTTGGTTTTGTTGTTGTTGTTGTTGTTTTTGTTGTTGTTATTGTCGTTTTGAGACAGGGTCTTGCTCTGTTGCCAAGGTTGGAGTACAGAGATATAATCACAGCTCACTGCAGCCTCAACCTGCCCAAGCTCAGGTGATCCTCCTGCCTCACCCATCCTAGTAGCTGTGACTACAGTTGTGTATCACCATGCCCAGCTAATTTTTCTGTTTTTTATAGAGACAGGGTTTCACCACGTTGCCCAGGCTGGTCTCAAACTCCTGGGCTCAGGTGATCCACCTGCCTGAGCCTCTGAAAGTGCCTCAGTTCAGGCAAGAGCCACCATGCCTGGCCTTAGGAAAATCATTTTGGCTGGAATTTGGAGGATGGATTGGGAAGGGGACAGAGGTGTAAAGGCCAGCATAAAGTTGTAACTCTATTCTAAACAGGAGATGGTGGTGGTCTGAAGTAAGGAAATGGCAGAGGGGAATGGAGAAAATAAGATAGGTTCAAGAAAAAAACAAGAGGGTAGAAGTGACCAAACTTGGGGACTGGTTACCCGTGTTAGGTGAGGAATGTACAAATTTCCCTAGGGACAGTGTCTAGTCTAGAGTTAGAAGCAGATGTCTAGAACAGAACCCTGGGGAGGAAATGAAGAGACAGAGAAGAAGTGGCAAGAAAAGCAAGTGGAAAACCAGGACAATTGTGGTGTTGGGAGAGCTTTTCAGTATGTGATTGTTTCACTAACAGTTGAAAAGTCAAGCAAATCAAGTAAAAACTGAAAAGAGGTTTCTTACCCTTCCTTGAAGTATGTTACAAAGTGGAGGCCCCAGTGAGAACAATTTTGATGTAATGGATGCACTGCAGTGAGCAAGTGAGGAATGAGAAAGTAGATCCTGCAAGTGTAGATGACTCAATGGAGATGTTTGTAGCTAAGGGTTGCATCAAGGAAAGGGATTTTTAAAAAATTTTCTGAGATGGAGTTTCGCTCTTGTTGCCCAGGCTGGAGTTCATCTTGATTCACTGCAACCTCTACTTCCCAGATTCAAGCAGTTCTCCTGCCTCAGCCTCCTGAGTAGCTAGGATTGCAAGTGCATACCACCACGCCTGGCTATTTTTTTTTTATTTTTATTTTTGTATTTTTAGTAAAGATGGGGTTTCACCATGTTGATCAGGCTGGTCTCAAACTCCTGACCTCAGGTGATCCGCCCACCTCAGCCTCCCAAAGTGCTAGGATTACAGGTGTGACCTACCACGCCTGACCAAGGAAAGGGATTTTTAAAATTGTTATCATTGTCTTTTTGCTCTAATTGAAGACCCAAAGCATGAATTGACTACTAAAAATAAAAAGCCTATAGAGAAGGAATTCAGGGTCCTGACAATGTGCCTGGATACTGGTGTTGAGATTTCCCAGATCCTGAGCCCCAGCAGGCTATAGACTTTACAGTTGGACGAAACCTCATTTGCCCCCTGCTAAGGAGTCAGTCCTGCTACAGACAGCTTTGGCAGTGCTGTCTCAGACAGTAGTTATTTGATGGACTAAACTACCTTGTTTTTCTGATAGAGAAGATCTGTAAGTAATCCATTGAGAAACATGTTTTAGAGTCACAAAGACAACAGGGATTCACCAGAACAGCTTTCATTTTTGAAAGATGTTTTTGCTGGGTATAGAATTCTTGGGTGACATTTTTTTTTTCCTTTTAGCACTTTAAAGACGTTGTTCCATTTTCTCTGATATTCATTGTTTCCAATGAAAAGTCAGCTATAATTCTTATTTCCATTCTCCTGTGTGTAATGTTTCTTTCC
>NW_012110785.1:320105-360060 GCF_000951045.1 Mandrillus leucophaeus | reverse complement strand
TTTGGTTCCATTCTCATGTTTCTTTCCTTCTGGAATTCCTATTACCTGTATGTTAGACTGCCTGATGCAGTTCAACAGATATTGAGCCTCTCAGTGTTGTTTTCCAATCTAGGCTTTAGTCTGCATGGCTTTCGTCTGGATTTGTCTTCAAATACACAGATCTTTTCTTTTGTTGTATCCAATCTGCTGTTAATTCTGTCATACTGTTTCATTTCAGATATTGTGCTTTGAATTCTAGGATATCATTTGTTTCTTTTTTAAGAGTTTCCTTCTTTCTCTTGAAATTCCCCATCTCTCCACTCATTATATTCACATTTTCTTTTAGATTATTTAACATAGTTATACTTTTTAAAGAAAAATATGGCCAGGTGTGGTGGGTTACACCTGCAATCCCAGCACTTTGGGAGGCCAAGGCGGGCAGATCACCTGAGGTCGGGAGTTCGAGATCAGCCTGACCAACATGGAGAAACCCTGTCTCAACTAAAAATACAAAATTAGCCAGGCGTGGTGGTGCATGCCTATAATCCCAGCTACTTGGGAGGCTGAGGCAGGAGAATCACTTGAGCCTGGGAAGCAGAGGTTACAGTGAGCCGAGATTGCACCATTGCACTCCAGCCTGGGCAACAAGAGTGAAAATCTATCTCCAAAAACAAACAAACAAACAAGAAACAAAAGAAAAATAATACTGAACACATCCTTTTCCTCCTAGGATAAGTATCTTGTTATGTGGTGACAAAACAAAAGTTAGTTTTCATAATAAAATCTTTGTTAGTAAGTTGCTGTAAATTTGCTTATCTTCTTTGTGAAGTATCTGTTCAAATGTTTTGCCCATTTTTTAATTGGGTTGTTTGTTTTCTTATTGTTGAGTTTTAAGAGTTCTTTGTATATGGTGAGTACAAGTCCTGAATCAGATATGTATCTTGCAAAATATTTTCTCCCAATCTGTGGGAGAAAATTGAGTTGTTTTCTTATTGTTGAGTTTTAAGAATTTTTTGTATATTTTAAATATAAGTGCTTTATCAGATGTGTATTTTACAAATATTTTCTCCTAGTCTCCTTGTTCTCTAAATGTTATCTGTGCAGAGGATAAGTTTTTGATTTTATTATTATTTATTTCCTGACCACCTATTACCATCATGTCCTGCACTAGTGTTTCAGGTTTATTTTTAAATGTCCTTTGCTGGGAGAAAGGGTCCATTCGTTCAGTTGGGAGCTTAAAATTTTATTTTTGGCTTACAATCCAGTATGTAGGTGGTTTGCTGGTAGCCTAAGAATCAAAAGAGCAATGTAAAATTGATACTTTGGCTTTGTTAGAATTCCTCACCTCACAGGGACTTCAGACCTCACTAGACAAATTGTAATATTGTCAAACCAAGGTAAAATATTTAGGACATTTGTCACTGAATGCCACAAAGTGTTATAATCTAGGAGTTAGCTAATTTTGCGGATGAAATGGCCTGTGACAACAAATTTAACTTAGACAATTTGGGGGACTAGTAGGATATTTTCCACAGTGGAGTCCAGTGTCAAAAGATAAAATTACAACAAATTTAGTTTAAATACCTCAGTTGGCTTTATTGTGAGCCTAGAATTGGGCAACACTTCATTCTATAAAATAGAACAAGTGTTCTAATAAGCTGAACTGAAGGGATTGGCTTTATAGAGAGAAGGGATGAAGAAAAAAGTTTTTAATTTTAATGAAGTCCAACTTAACGATTTTTTTCTTTCATAGATCATACCATTGATGTTGTATCCAAAAACTCAGTGCCAAGCCCAAGGTCTTTAGATTTTCTTATATGTTGTCTTCTAGAAGTTTTTTAGTCTTGTGTTTTACATTTAGACCTATGATCCATTTTGAGTTAATTTTTGTGAAAGATGTAAGGTGAGTACCTAGATCCATTTTTCATTGTTGTTATTGCATGTGAATGTCCAGTTTTCCCAACATCATTTGTTAAAAAGACCATCTTTTCTCTACTGAATTGCTTTTGCTCCTTTGTCAAGGATCAAATGACTACACTTGTATGGGTCGATTTCTGGGATCTGTGTTCTGTTCCACTGATCTATTTGTTTATTTTTTCACCAGTTCCACATGGTCTTGATTATTTTAGCTTTACATTAGGTCTTGAAGTCTGTTAGTTTTAGTCTTTCAATGTTGCTCTTCTTTGGTATTATATTAGTTGTTCTGGTCTTTTACCTTTCCATATAAACTTTAGAATCAATTTGTTGATATCCGTAAAAAACTTGCTGGGATTGTGATTGGGGTTGCATTGAATCTATAGCTCAAGTTGGGAAGAACTGACATCTTGACAATATTGAGTTCTCCTATATGTGAACATGAAATATTTCTCACTTTATTTAGATCTTTGATTTCTATCATTTTTATAGTTTTCTTTATATAGACTTTTTATATAGCCTGTTAGATACATTTCTAAGTTATTCATTTTTAGGTGGTACTAACATAAATAGTATTTGTGTTTTAATTTCAAGTTCCAGTTATTATGTAGGAAAGCAATGGACTTTCATGTATTCACCTTGTATCCTGTAACCTTGCTATAATCATTTATTAATTCCAGGAGGATCTTTTGGTGAGTTCCTTGGAATTTTCTACATAGACAGTTACACCATCTATGAGGAAAGATGCTTTTATCTCTTTATTCCCAGTCCGTATATGTTTTCTGTTTCTTGTCTTATTGCATTATCTGACACTTCCATTATGATATAGGAGTGATAGAAGAGAGTATCTTTGCCCTTTTTCTGATCTTAGGAGGAAATCATCTATTTTCTCACCAGTAAGTCTAATGTTAGCTGTAGGGTTTTTTTTTTTTTAATATGTTCTTTATCAAGTTGAGGAGCGTCCCTTCTATTTTTACTTTGCTAAGGTTTTTTTAAGTCACAAATGGGTGTTGGATTTTTTTCATTACTGATTCAGTTTCTTAAATAGACTGTGGGCCCTTTGCACATTTTTAACTGGGTTATGTACTCTTTTATTGTTGAGTTGTAAGAGTTTTTTTATATATTTAGATATAAGTACCTTATCAGATGAATGATGTGCAAATATTTTCTACCATTTTATGGATTGTCTTTTTACTTTCTTGATGGTGCCCTTTGAAGCAAAAAAGTTTTTAATTTTGAAGAAGTCTAATTTGTCTTCTTTTTGAGGTTGGATCTTGCTCTGTTGCCCTGGCTGAAGGGCAGTGACATGATCATAGCTTACTGCAGCCTTGAACTCCTGGGCTCAAGCCATCCTCCTGCCTCAGCCTCCCAAATAGCTAGCTAGGACTAGAGGTGTGTGATACCATGCCTGGCTACTTTTTGAGTTTTTTAGTGGAGATAGTGTGTATTAGTCTGTTTTCACACTGCTATAAAGAACTTCTCTGAGACTGGGTAATTTGGAAATGAGATTTAATTGACTCACAGTTCTGCGTGGAGAGGGAGGCCTCAGGGAACTTACAATCATGGTGGAAGGTGAAGGGGAAGCAGGCATATTCTTCACAAGGTGGCAGGACAGAGAGAGAGAGCAGAGGAAACTACGTCTTTTAAAACAATTAGATCTTGTGAGAACTCACTCACCATCATGAGAACCACATGGGGGAAACCGCCCCCATGATCCAATTACCTCCCACCAGGTCCGTCCTCTGACATGTGGGGATTAAAATTGGATTACAATTTGAGATGAGATTTAAGTGGGGACACAGCCACACAGCCAAACCATATCATGGGGTCTCACTATGTTGCCCTGGCTGATCTCAAATTCCTGGCCTCAAGCAATTCTCTCACCTTGGCCTCCCAATAGATTGTTTTGTTTTGTTTTGTTTTGTTTTGTTTTGTTTTGTTTTCCCGAGACAGAGTCTCGCTCTGTCACCCAGGCTGGAGTGCAGTGGCCCAATCTCAGCTCACTGCAACCTCCTCCCGCTGGGTTCATGCCATTCTCCTGCCTCAGCCTCCCAAGTAACTGGGACTACAGGCACCCGCCACCATGCCCGGCTAATTTTTTGTATTTTTAGTGGAGACGGGTTTTCACAGTGTTAGCCAGGATGGTCTTGATCTCCTGACCTTGTGATTCACCTGCCTCAGCCTCCCAAAGTGCTGGGATTACAGGTGTGAGCCACTGTGCCTGGCCTTTTAGTTTGTTTTTCTCTGTGTGTGTGCTTTTGGTGGTATATCTAAGAAAGCATTGCCTGATCCAAGGTCAGAAAAATTTAATTGTATGTTTTCTTGTAAATGTTTTGTAATTTCAACTCTTACAGTTAGGTCTCTGATCCATTTGAAGTTAATTTTTGTATATGGTGTGAAGTTGTTCAACTTTATTCTTTTACATGTGGATATCTAGTTATCTCAAAACATATTGATACCTTTTAAAGCCCTCGTCTGCTAATTTTAATATTGAAGTCATCTGTGGATCTGTTTCTATTGACCAATTTTTCTCCTAACCATGGATTATATTTTCCTATTCCCTCACATATATAGTATTTTATTGTATACAGAAACTTGTGTGTGATTCATTATGGAAACCCCAGATATTTTATACATTTTTCTTATTTTTTTATGTTTATAGCTTTAGGGGGTACAAGTGCAGGTTTGTTACGTGGATATATTGCATAGTGATGAAGTCTGGGCTTTTAGTGTAACCATCGCCCAAGTAGCATAAATTGTACCCATTAGGTAGTTTCTCATCCCTCATCCCCTCCTACTTACCCACCTTTTCAAGTCTCCAAAGTCGATTAAGCCACTCTCTATGTCCATGTGTACACATTATTTAGCTCCTATTTATAAGTGAGAACATGCAGTATTTGACTTTCTGTTTCTGAGTTATTCTACTTATGATAATGGACTCCAGTTCCATCAATATTGCTGCAAAAGACACGATTTTTTTTAATGGTTGAGTAGTATTCCATTGTGCATATATATATATACCCCAATTTCTTTATTCAGTCATCCATTGATAGACACTTGAGTTGTAGATTTATTTTTGCCTTCTTGTGAAGAATGTTGAGTGTTGTTCTAGCAGGCAGTTAAATTCAGGCAGATCACCTTGACCCTGTGGCAGCTAGATAAGTTTTGTTTGGACAGGTGTATTTCAATTTTGCTCTTAGTCATTTTTTTTTAACTGTAATTTTTACTGCTAAGATGTGGTCCTCCAGGTGTTTCACTGGAAATTCCTAATGCTTACCAAACCCCTCTAACTTTGCATGACTTGAATTCCAAACTTTGTTTCCCCAACAGTGGTCAGAAGCTGAATCTCTGCTCAACTCTGAGCTTTTCAACTTTCCAGCTGTTTATGTCTACATTTATATCTATATGTATTTATATCTATATTATTATACAGACTTCTTTGTTTGGAGTCTTACCTGCTTCTGTGCATTTCAGGGACCTGCCAGGTTTTTGAAGGGAATTTATATGTAGATTTTTGGGGCTGCCCCTTTATGGCTTCCCTATTTCTGAGATTTTTCTCTGTCCATTTCCAGTATCTCTGGCAGTCTCAAACTCCACTCTCCATTTCTTTGGACAAATAAGACTGTGGATTTGTGCTCGAGTTCTGTCTGACCCATGATGTGCAGTGTCCTCAGCCACACTGACCTGTACTAACCCAGTGTGCTTCCCGTACTCCAAAGCTTGAATCCCTTGCAATCTCTGTCTGCTTTTTATATTGCTCTCCAGTGCCTTCAAACAGTTGTTTTGAAATATTTTGTTTGGTGTTTATTATCATTATTAGTAGGAGCCTTAGTTCAATATAAGCTACCCTACTTTTGCCAGAAGCCAGGAGGAGTAGACTAAGGAATCTGGACTTGATTCTGCAGGTTGGGATATTTTAAATGGGGTGATAGTCTGATGAGTTTATACTTTCGGGAGAATAGTACAGGGGTGGCCTGATATTAGAATGGGTTGCTGAGGGGAAGTCATGAAACAAGGGAAGTAGGAATAGTTTAAGAGAGAGGGGGAAGAGGCCTTAGTTAGGGGAGAAAGGCAGTAGAAATTAAAAAGGATGGTCACATGGGAGAGATAAAAAGGAAGATCAGGATTCTTAGATTACTACTACACCATCCCAGAGAGTCTGGCCCAGTTACACTTCATTCCAGGGTATGTTTGTGTGGAGGCCTAGAGCATTTTCTCCCCTGATGTTAGTTCTGAAAAATGACCTGACTGAATCCTGGGTCACTCTTGGTCTGCAGGTCTCCCTGGCTCACTTGTGGGCCATTTGACCTTCAGCCTGAGTCAGCTGTGGAACAGCCCATTTGCTTCCAGTTTCAAGATCTGGAGCAGAACTGGACATAAGCTGAGGAAGGATAAGGAGAAGGCTACAAATGTAGGCTGCGTCACCTGGATGTGCCTCTGTATCTGCCACCAGGGCCTGTTCTTCCTGGTATTGGGCAGCGTTTTTCCTAGACCTTTTCTACCAGCTGTGTTGCTTTCTGTTTCAACAGGTCAAATGGATGATGTACTGGATTATATTTGCACTTTTCACCACAGCAGAGACATTCACAGACATCTTCCTTTGTTGGTAAGTACTCCAGGAGTTGGGACGTTTCTAAGGATGATTTTGCTTAGTGTCAGTCAGGGGGAGGTGGAAAAGGGCTGAACCCAGCCTCAAACCTCACCTCAGGCCAGAGACACAAGTGCAGGGATGTTAACTGGAGCATTTTCAATAGATTAGTCTGCAAAGTTGTTCTTCAAGTAAATATTTATTGAATGACCTTATAAAGAGCAGTTATTGTTCTAAGCCCTGGGAATATAGTCATGGACAGGACAGATACACGTCCTCAATTAATGGAGTTGGTCAAGATGCATTCGTATGTTAAAAAAGAAAAGGAGCGAAAGAAACAATACACAAAAATGTACAGGAAAAACTGAGTTTCCTTCTCACTCAATTCATTGTCAACGTAATCACTACTCACAGTTGTGCATCCTCAAAAAACTAATATATGGCCTGGGCATTGTGGCTCATGCCTGTAATCCCAGCACTTTGGGAGGCCAAGGCAGGTGGATCACCTGAGGTCAGGATTTTGAGACCAGCCGGGCTAACATGGTGAAACCCCATCTCTACTAAAAAAAATACAAAAAAAGAATTAGCCAGGCGTGGTGGCGCACGCCTGTAGTCTCAGCTACTTGGGAGGCTGAGGTGGGGGAATCACTTGAACCCAGAAGGTAGAGGTTGCAGTGAGCCAGGATTGCATCATTGCACTCCAGCCTGGGTGACAAAGCAAGACTCTGTCTCAGAAAAAAAAAAAACAACAACTAATATGTGTGTGTGTGTGTATATACAGACATTTTACACACACTTTTTAAAAAAGCAATATTATAGTATACGTAAGAGTTCTCACTTTGCTTATTAAATTTATTTTGGAAATACTTTTATATGAGCATAAATACATCTACCTGTTATTTTAATGGCCACATAATATTTCATGGCATAGATGGAGCATAATTTATTTAAGTCATCCTCTTTTGATGGGCATTTAAGTTGATACCCATTTTTTTCTCTTATAAATAATGCAGCTATTTCCAGCAATGAAGCAATTAAAAACAAGCTAGATCTTTGTATTGCTGTATTGTGCCTTCTTAGGCAAAAGAAGCTGTAAATAATATATCGATTTCTGTTTGTATTTAAAGAGTTGTGTGTGTATACATGTGAATGTGAATGTGTATTAAAAGTAGTGTGGAAAATATAGTTAACGAGGGTTATTTC
Organism: Mandrillus leucophaeus; assembly: GCF_000951045.1. Lineage (NCBI taxonomy): Eukaryota > Metazoa > Chordata > Mammalia > Primates > Cercopithecidae > Mandrillus > Mandrillus leucophaeus. Next base: position 352,376 of record NW_012110785.1, on the reverse strand, counting down.
TACGACTTGGGATCGTGGGGTTGGGTTTGCATTTGCTGTGTTGTACGAATGTTTTAACCATGGTCAAGTGTCATCAGAGAAAGTAATAAAGATATTTCCACTTTGGAGAAAACAGGTTCTTACCCAAAAAGGATCAGTATGAAATTATCCTCTGGGATGTCCTAGGCCAAGGAACAGACCTGAATAGCACTCTCTGAATCCTGTTTTGAGTCAATGGCCTTAATTATCTTAGTATGTACTTTTCCCCATAACATAGCTTTCACCTCCACTGAGAGAAATAGATGTCCCAGCCATTGTGGCCTCAAACTGTAGTGAAGGAGTCTGGATTTCCTAATTCAATATGCTTGTGCCTTCATGCCCTGCACCACACACAGATAATGCAGCAGACTCTGGATGGAGCTGAGTCTCCTTAAGTGGAGACACAGCTCTCTGCTGAGCCATCCCTTGTCTCCCTGAGGCCTTAAGGTTGGCACTGGAAGTCAGGCCATTTTGTACAGAGCTACATCAGGAAGACTCCTGTCTGATTCACAAAGATGAGAGTAGAGGCCAGCCCAGTCAAGACTGTGTAGTCAATTAAATAGCAGGTCCTGCCATCCAGCCTTTCCTCCTTAACAAGGCCTCTGTCTGGTGCTAGGGTCCTCTTCTGTCCTCCCGTGTTAGTCTCACAAGCTCATTCCTGGGGATATCAGCATTTCAGCCTCACTGCTTTTTGCTGGGTGGAAATCCTATCTGATGATGGCTGTGTTCCTCCTGGATAGCTGGAATATGCCCTTACCTGTGGCCCTGAAATTTCAGAGTTTCGTATCTAGTAAGTGCTCAAAAGCTATTTCTGGAATTGATTTCATTTTGATTTTGGGAGTCATATTAGTTTTCTATTGCTGCCTTAACAAATTACCACAAATTTAACAGCTTAAAACAGTACAAATGTTTGATTCCACAACTTCTATAACTCAGAAGTACAGGTGGAATCATCCTCTGCTTATAATCTCACAAGACCAGAATCAAGGTGTGGGCCAGCCTGGTCTCTTATCTGAAGTCTCTGGAGAAGATTCCCCTTCCAGGCCCATTCAGATTGTTGGCAGAATTCAGTTCCTTATGATTGTAGGACTGAGGTCCCTGTTTTCTTGACACATGCCACCACCTTCATCTTCAAGCCAGCGATGGCATGTTGAGTCCTGCCCATGCTTTGAATCTCTGTCTGCTTCTGCCACCAGTTAGGGAGGATCTTTGCTTTTGTTTTAAGGGCTCGTATGATTAGATTAGACCTACCCCAATAGTCCCATACAATCTCCCTATTTTAAAGTCATCTGATCAGTAACCTTCATTACATCTGCAAAGTCCCATTTGCCATGTAAAGTAACGTATTCATGGGAGTTACACCAAGGAAGAAGAACTTGGCCAAAATTCTGCCGACCATAGGAGGACGTTTGATACCTGGTATATTTGGAGCAGGTATGGATAGCATCCCCCTCTCTTCCTGACCCATGTGGAGGCCTCTTCTGTTCCCTCATTTGGTCTCTTAGCTGGGGGTGTCCAGGCAGTTTGTGGGTGGGAAGTGAGGGTCCTTTGCTCTTCTCCTGGTGGCCTGAGCTCTGCTTCTGCAGGAAAGAGGCTCCTTGGGAACTTTTCTGCCTGCTTTATCCCACAGCCTGATCATGCCCTCACCCTGCTTTCTCTTTTTCTCCCAACCTCCAGGTATCATAGATCCTAGTCTTCTTCTGGGAGGGTCCTCTGTCTCCTTCCTTCCTCTCACCCTGAGAACAGGCACAGGATGGGCCCATCAGGGAATGTAGGAATTTTGCTTCACTTCCAAGGACATGGGCACCATCTCCACAGCTCTGAGCATTCTTTACTATTAAAAAAGGTTAAGGGGAGAGTTTCTGTCCTAAAATATGTCTTCTGTCTTCCTAGAAGCACCTTTAACTTCTGTTCTCTTCCAGAATTGGAGCCCCTTGTATGGACCCTCTCTTCCTCACTCTTCACTCACCCCCATTCCCTTCTTCCCACTTCTCCCCTAGCGCAGGTCCCTTTTCATGGTTCACTTTGTAAAACTTTCCATCTTGATGAAAACAGCAATTATTTATGGTCCCAGAATAGATAAGATGGTGGTTTGTTTCACAGGTTGTAGAGGTGATTTCATTTATTTTTTTTTTTTAAATTATAAAATAATACAGTCTGGGCATGGTGGCTCACACCTGTAATCTCAGCACTTTGGGAGGCCGAGGCAAGTAGATCACTTGAGGCCAGAAGTTCAAGACCAGCCTGGCAAACATGGTGAAACCCCATTTCTACTAAAAAATACAAAAATTAGCCAGGCGTGGTGGTGCAGCACCTGTTGTCCCAGCTATTCAGGAGGCTAAGGCAGGAGAATCACTTGAATCCGGGAGGCGGAGGTTGCAGTGAGCCAAGATCGCACTACTGCACTCCAGCCTGGCGACAGAGCGAAACTCTATCTCAAAAAAATAAAAATAAAATAAAATAATACATACATAAGGAAAAATGAAATAGAAACAACACACTGAAGAGTAAGTGTCTCTCCTCCCCCTCTCCTCCCCCAGACCCACAGTCTCCCTCCCTAGAAGTACCATTGGTTTTTTGTTGTTGTTGTTGTTGGAGATGGAGTGCAGTGGCGCAATCTTGGCTCACTGCAACCTCTGCCTCCCAGGTTCAAGCGATTCTCCTGCCTCAGCCTCCCGAGTAGCTGGGACTACAGGCATGTGCCACCATGCCTCGCTAATTTTTTGTATTTTCACCATGTTAGCCAGGATGGTCTCTATCTCCTGACCTCGTGATCTGCCCACCTCAGCCTCCCAAAGTGCTGGGATTATAGGCGTGAGCCACCATGCCTGGCCAGTAACACCGTTAAAAGTTACTTGTGTTTTCTTTTCTTCCAGAAATGCTCTCTACATATTTATTGCATGTGTTTTGGACAGTTTCATCCCATGTCTAACCCTCTTAGAATACATCTGCCCCTCTAGAGTGTCTGGGTGTTATATGGGGAGAGTCGGGAGATGACAGCTGCCCTGTGCTCCCCAGTGCTGTGTATATGCCTTGGAAAAGATGGAGGAAATGTGGTGGGTGCATCTGGCCTTTTCAAATACATCCCAGAGGTCAGGGTTCTTCAAGGAGTTCTCATTACAAAATGAGTAGGGCCTTTGTCTGCCTCTCAAGGTAGGCTGGAAGAAGACTTGGTGGTGATTGTATTGGTAGAGCCAAGGGACCCCAAGGCCTCTAGGAAGCACAAGGTCTGAGTGGATCAGCCTAGATTATCTTGTGATGCCTGTCAAGGACCTGGTTTTGTATGTGGTGATTCCAGAGGCAGCAGGACTGTTCCCCTCCAACCCATGCCCCCACACTTCAGTGATAGAGATTTTCAGGCTTTATGTGGGGAGGGCCTGGCTTTAAATCTGGAGTCAGCATACTTTTTTTTGTAAAGGGCCGGATAGTAAATGTTTTGAGCTTTCAGGCCATATGATCTTTATTGCAACTGCTCAACTCTGCTATGAGCATGAAATGAACCATAGACAATTAATAAATCATTGTGCATAACAGTGTTCCAATAAAACTTTATTTATAAAAACAGATGACAGGCTGGATTTGGCCCATGGGCCATGGGTTATTGGGACCCCTGGATCCATTCTAGCAAGCAACAGAGACCCCTCTGACAAACTCAAGGAAAAGAAAAGAAAACAATGGCACTGTTGGTAGATGCTGAAGTAACTCACAGAATAAAAGGAAAAGCTGAAAAACTAAGACTCTGGAAAGGGAGGAGCCAGAGAGCCTCAGGAACCCTAGCACTGAAGCACTGCCAGTTACTCCCCTTGGCACTGTTCACAAAGAGGTTCCCTTGTAGCTCGGCTGTAGTAGCTAAAGATCATAACCATAGTAAATATCCATTCATGGGGGCCTGAGCCAGTGCTCATACACTCATATACAGCCATTAAGATGAGTGAGATAGGCCGGGCACAGTGGCTCATGCTTGTAATCCCAGGCGGGCGGATCACCTGAGGTCAGGAGTTCAAGATCAGCCTGACCAACATGGTGAAAGCCCGTCTCTACTAAAAATACAAAAATTAGCTGGGCATTGTGATGCACACTTGTAATCCCAGCTACTTGGGAGGCCAAGACAGGAGAACTGGTTGAACCCAGAAGGTGGAGGTTGCAGTGAGCTGAGACCGTGCCGTTGCACTTGAACTAGGCATCAGAGTGAAACTCTGTCTCAAAAAAAAAAAAAAAAAAGATGAGTGAGGTAGCTCTCCCTGTACGGGTATGAAATAGTCCCCAAGGCATACTGTTGATTGTGTGTATGTGCTGGAAGAAGCAAGATGTAGTAATGGGTGTATAGAATGCTTCTGTCTGTTGAGGGCAACTCAGGGAGTCATATATACCTGCATGATGTATGCCTGGCCCTAGTCTATCTCTGGAAGGATATGCAAGTAACTGATAATGTTTTTGCTTTTAGAAAAGGGACTAGGGGTCAGGTGGGGGAAGGAGACTCTTTGTTGTATATGCTTTTGGACTTTTAGAATTTTTTTAAAACTATATGCATGCATGACCTATTTTTTAAAAAGACATATTATATGTAATAAATAAAAGAGCTGCAGTGCGACAGATTATGTGTGTGTCTTGTGTTGGTGTCTGAGCTTGTTGGATTCATTTCCTTTCCCTTTGGTGCTGGTGAATACTTGTTTTCAAAACAAAAGTTCCTCCATTATTAATCACCAGAGTGTTCAAATGTGGGAGAATCATACCTCTGTTCTTCAGTCTCTCTCTTTTCTGGCTGTGAAACATTAAACAATCTTGCCACGAAAGTGCCCACTAATTGCTGAGGGAATATTCAGGAAGCACCCACCAGAGGCAGAAGGCAAGGGGCCAGGAGACCTTGGTGAAGAAAGGAGGCGTGGGTGGGGCTGCTAACTGGGGGATGGGGTGTCTGTGTGAGAGTTAAGGGCCCTCGAATGACTTGCTCTTTTTGATTTTCTGATCGCTTATCTGGGGAGGATGCCTGAAAATGACTTTCTGATCTTTAAGACTAGGACAGGTGACTGTCTCATCTCATAGCATCAGGTTTTAAGGATACCTGGGATTTGTTTTAAGCAAGTGTGGGTAAGACACAGACATGGAAATAATTATCGCGAAGGGAGAAGTTTCTTTACTCACAGATTGCTAGAAACAGGAGACACAGCACACCATGCAGAGCCACATTGGGGGCCACTCAGGGTCCGTCAGGAGAAGAGGAAGGAACCGGGGTGAGGGCCTTTATCAGTTCCATGCTGAAGGAAGAAAAGGGCAAAGCAGGGTGGGCAGGCTTGGGCTTGGCTGGTTTGAATAATCTCAGTGGGCTCTAGGGTATATGGGCTGTCTCTGGTTGTCTAGCCCTGGCCCTGGGGTGATTGGGGCAGGTGGATGGATGGTGTCCTGGAATGTGAGAGTCCATTAGAGGCCGTGGCTGGAGCCTGGGCCCATGGATTGGTTGGTTTGCATATGAAAGGTATGTTGCAGGTGAGTTCTTTACTATCTCTAGCAATTGGCTCACCTTGGGAGGGGCGGTTCCTCCAGAGTCAGCAAGGCCCCAAAGTACATCAGAATTCAGAAAATAAAAAATAAACCGTAAACACATGGTTACTACACCTCTGGACTGCCAAATATGGTTGCTCAGGTTGTTCACAGCGCACGATATCTGACCAAGCAGGTGAACGGGGCTGAAATCCAGACCAAGCTCTGTGGTTCATGTGGCCACAGAACTACTTCCAGTCGAAGAGGCCAGTTTTCTTCTAATACATTCAAAGGCACCATGTGGGCTAGCACTATGGCACTTGTCTCAGGTTTCTGTTCTGTATTATTTGTGATTATTTTATAAATCATTTCATTTAGGTTTTTTTTTTTTTTAATTATAAAATAATACAGTCTGGGCATGTTTCCCTGACTGGACCCTTAGTTCCAAGGATGCCAGAATCTTGTCTGTGTTTCCCACTGGACCGGAAGATCCAAGAGGGCAGGAATCAGGTCTTTGCTCACAGTTGCCTCTCTGTACCTCCTTGTACCTGGTGCTCAGTACAAGCTTGCACGTACAGGGCCTGGGTGCCTGTGGGGGGACAAATCAATGAACAAGCTTGCGGGTATGCAGGACTGCAAACTCCAAAATTATGTGTTATCTGCACTGTGGACTCTTCTATTTCATGACACTGAGAAGATCAAAATCTGTTTGCCTGCCATTGACTTGAGTAGGGTGAGTAGCATTCTCCTTCCTATCAAGAGCTCTTGTCCCTGCCTCTATTTGGGCCAAGAATTCATTCTCAGTCTAGAGATTTTTTTGTCAGCTCCTCCCTGCTGTAATTCCTTCTGGTGTTTTTGCCTTCTTGGATGTGAGTGAAGAGTGAGTGACTGGGTGTACAGCACGAAAGAGATCCCCTGAGCCTGTAGGCTGTGGCCGGAGCCCCAGCTCCAATCTAAATGAGCACAGCCCAGCAGGAAGCTCCAGCCTGTGCCAGGCAGGGTCATGGGGGTGATTGCTGGAGAGAACCTGTGTTCCTGGTTTGCTTTGGTAACAAAAGAAAACACGAACTGGTTTTCAAAGAGAGGCGTTGGGGTTGTACTGTGTGTGTGTGCAAGTGTGTACCCTTGCCGTCATGGGTGGAGGACAGGAATCTGGGAAACTTGCAGCAGTATGTAAGCAGGAGAGGCGTCCTTGCCGCCCACCGGGTCTCCTTCAAAAGGGCAGTGTTGCTGAGAACCTAACAGAACTTGTGTTTTCCTCTGTCTCTCCAGGTTTCCATTCTATTATGAACTAAAAATAGCATTTGTAGCCTGGCTGCTGTCTCCCTACACAAAAGGCTCCAGCCTCCTTTACAGGAAGTTTGTACATCCCACTCTATCTTCAAAAGAAAAGGTAATATGTGCTGCCATGCCTTTCATTCTTTCTAGCAAGCGAGAAAATAAGTGATAAATAAAAAGGGATGATCTTATTGCAGGAGACTTCTCATTTGGCTCTCATTTGCCTCCAGCAAGTCATTCCTCCTAATCTTTTTTTTTTTTAAGTGTATTTCTGGGATGTGTTTAGAAATAGTGGTGAAGTTCTCTAAAAGATGTTATTTGTCATTATTTACTGGAAAACATTTCCATAAATTGAAACAAAAGAAAGAAAAAAATTCACTCACAATTTAACCACGCAAACTGAATTTCCTTCCTTTTGTCATGCTTAGCCCCTGACCTTTTATAGATATGATTTTTACATAGTCTATTTTGAATCTTACCTGGAAGCCAGGTGCAGTGGTGCATGCCTGTAATCCCAGCTACTCAGGGGTATAAGGTGGGAGAATCACTTGATCCCAGAAGTTCAAAGCCAGCCTGGGCAACCTAGAGAGTCCTCATCTCTAAAAAAAAAAAGAAAGAAAGATTAAAATTTTATGTAGAATTTTTTAAATGAGTTTTAAAACTTAAAATACATAAAATATTTGTATCGTGGGATCTTTTTTTTTTTTTTTTTTTTGAGACGGAGTCTCGCTCTGTTGCCCAGGCTAGAGTGCAGTGGCGCGATCTCAGCTCACTGCAAGCTCCGCCTCCTGGGTTTACGCCATTCTCCTGCCTCAGCCCCCCCGAGTAGCTGGGACTACAGGCGCCCGCCACCTCGCCCGGCTAGTTTTTTGTATTTTTTAGTAGAGACGGGGTTTCACCGTGTTAGCCAGGATGGTCTCGATCTTCTGACCTCATGATCCGCCCGTCTCAGCCTCCCAAAGTGCTGGGATTACAGGCTTGAGCCACCGCGCCCCGCCTGTATCCTGAGATCTTAAATGTGTTTGCACACAAATCCATTTCTACTTGGTCTTCATAATACCCATGGTGATGTTCCCTTACTGCTAGATATTTAGATTGTCTCTACTTTTTCCTGATATAGATAGTTCTGCAGTGAGCACTACTATTCCTGGTGTTTAGTTGGTTCCTTTGATTGTCTTAGAATTAATTCCCAAGAGCAGGATGATTGAGTCAAATGATTCCAACATTGTATCATTGGTTAACTATATTACTTACTAAACTGATTGTGTAGTGGGGCTTCTTAAAATAGGAGCATCATAGGTGGCTTGATTAGATTAATGTCTGTTGTTTCTGAAAGTTGAATTCTTTGGACTAGAAAGCAGAAGGCTTTGGGAAACATTTCAGTTGGATGAGCAGGCTACTGTAGAAGTTTCTGAAAATCTCTTTAAGAACTAGGACAGCAGCACTTCCTGTCTCAGAAGGGTGGATTTTGAGGAATGGATCCCTGTCTTGACCTGGTTATCAAATGTCTACTCGTCCTACTTCCCTTTCCCCAAATGCTGGGCTTCCCCTGAAGCTGCCAGTGTAACTTGCATTCAAGTGAAGGTGACTGACTCTTAAGAGTTGCCAAGAATCACTTCCAAAGGGGTGGTGGTGGGGGTCAGGGGGGTCACAGTTAGAGGGCCTGCTGCTGTGACTTCCTGGGGAAGCCTTCCACAGGGAATCCAGCAGGAGGTTGCTGACCTACTTGTACACCTCAAAGCAGTGGAAATACACTAATGCGCAGAACTTGACTTGAGGCCAAATGTCATTGTCTTACTGAACTCTGAATTTTTTTTTTTTTTTTTTTTTTGAGACAGAGTCTCGCTCTGTTGCCCGGGCTGGAGTGCAGTGGCATAATCTTGGCCCACTGCAACCTCCGCCTCCTGGGTACCAGCAATTCTTCTGCCTAAGCCTCCTGGGTAACTGGAACTATAGGCGCCCACCACCATGCCCAGCTCACTTTGTATTTTTAGTAGAGATGGGGTTTCACCGTGTTGGCCAGGCTGGTCTCAAACTCCTGACCTCAGGTGATACGCCCACCTTGGCCTTCCAAACTGCTGGGGTTCAGGTGTGAGCCACCACGCCCAGCCAACAAACAGCCATTTTCTTAAAACAGTGACAACAACAAAACACCCCCAAACAAACAAACAGAATAAACCAAAGTTAATACAAACTTGAACTAAACCAATATTGTACTTGGCTTTGGTCCCTGAAGAAGACCTCAATCCTGTTTTCCATCTCACCTTTACCTTGTTGCATGACACTGGATGACTTCTAATTTCTGATTTTATTTGAATATTGGTAAAACTATCTCCCTTATCCAGTAATACTCATTTCTTTCAGCTTTGTAATCCCTCCCATCGATATACAAATGGGGTGATATTTGATTGTAGAATTAAATAACTATAGAATAACAGAATTTTAGAACTGCACGGGCTCTACCCTGTCAAGACAAGGAAGATGACTTGGTTATCATTTATTGAAACCAGCCACTGTGTTAGATGTTTTACTGGAATTACCTCATTTAATCCTCACCATGCTCCGCGAATTGGGTATTATCATTTTCCTTGTTTTTCAGAAGACTAAAACGGTGTGGAGAGAGGCTAAGTGCTTGCCAAGGTCTGACAGTCAGTTGGCGGCAGGTCTGAGGCTACAAGCTCAGTTCTGGGCATTCTCTCCACCCAGGTGATTTCAGTGTCTGGTGAGTGGCTGTGTGTAGAATGGCAGGCAGGGCTGTCCACATCCAGAACTTCCTAGAGCCCCCTGGAAGGTTAGAGGGCCTTAGAAACAATCTCAGGGCATTGCTGGATCCATAAGTTGCAGTGTTTTCAGAGTTCCCTTTTCTACTCTCCTGTATCTCTGCTCTCCCTTCTGCGCGCACACCCTCAAAGTGCCTACAGCTTTTCAGGCCCAGCAAGAACAAGGATTGGGCAAGCTGCCAAGCCCAATGCTCAGAGGAAAGGAAAGAGAACAGAGAGGTATTTGAACCTTCCAACTCAGTGTGCCTCTGTTTTTCCTTTGACAGGAAATCGATGATTGTCTGGTCCAAGCAAAAGACCGAAGTTACGATGCCCTTGTTCACTTCGGGAAGCGGGGCTTGAACGTGGCCGCCACAGCGGCTGTGATGGCTGCTTCCAAGGTACTGTGCTGGAAGTACCACAACTACATGAGTCTCAGTCCCTCTAGTTTGCCCTGCTTATCACCTGTGCAACCACACAGAATAGGACTAAGGACCAATCAGTGGTTTTCATCTTTTGGGGGTCCTTTTGAAAATCTGATGGAAAAAAAACGCTGAATCTTGCCCCAGAAAATTCTCACCCCCCTCCCCACACACATGCCCACACACTTGCAATATCAAGAGGTTCCCAGAGCCCCTGAAGCTCATCTGTGGGTCCCAGGTTGAGAATTTCTAACTTATCCAACCCCACTGGAAACAATAAAATAATAGAATTTCTAACTTACTTGGCACTTAGGCCTGGGAGAAACAGAAGAGGGCAGGGGAGAGAGGGAGAGAGTGCTCCTCTGCAGTTTCCTAGGGTGCACTAGGAGAGTCTCCTCAATGCAGTGGACAGGTGGAGAGACTACCTGAACAAGTGGGTGGACTCACTCACACTCATGTGGCCCAGCAGATCCAGGGGAAGGAACCCAGGTCCCAGAATAAGTTGAGTGGTCCAGACATGGAGGTCAGTAACGTTCCAAGCCATAACAACTGAGGCAGAGGAGGTTTAAAATAAACACCAGTCTGTGGGATGTTGCGGTGTGAGCATTACTTCTTCCTCTATTCTCTCCAGCCCTTTTCAAAACTGTGTTTCTTGCTAGTATCTTCTCACATCACCCTCCTGTTGTTGTCATCAATTTCTCATTATTTACGTAGACCCTAAGAGTTAAATTGGTCAGATATTTCCCCTCGTGTGAAATCAGCAGATCATCCTAGTGTTTCCCAGTGACAAGCCCTTCCCCAAAAACCATATGTGGAGTAGGGACCTACATTCAGCTGGTGGTGGAGGCAAGGCAGTTATGCTGATGTTTGGAAAGACACAGTGGTTGGGAGGTGAGTTGTATTAGCATAAGGAAGTTAGTCCCTTGTGGTGATGTGAGGGTTTTGGGAAAGGAGGCGAAGGGGCTGTAAAAGGTTTGCAAGAAGATGATTAGTACAGATCTTGGTGCTTTATGAGCTTTGTGCAGATGGCAGGATGGAGGGTGCTGAGAGCCAGTTTCAAAAGACTGAGCTGGGTTTTCCTTGCCCTGAACCAAAGAGAAGCACATTAGGATCATTTCTGGAAGAGACTCAGCACACTGGCTGGGTGGTTGCTTGAAAAGTACCTTTCAGAAAGCCAAGGAATTCTGCAGACAAAGCCTGGGCAAGAGGGAAGAGGAACCAAAAATGAATGACTCCCCTTTCAGACAAGACCAGCTCCATCTATAACAGAATTGTAAGCAAGGCATCCCGCCACTCCATATTGCAGATCTCGGGGTTGGGGGTCTAGGGGGTCCAGGAGTCCCTGCCCCCTTTACTATAATAGCTGCTGGCAAAATGAGGGATCCCAATGAGTATTTTTGGAAGGGAAATTCTGCTTTGATTTCCCAAGATCAATCAGGATTTATGAACAGCAATAAATTCCAAGAACCTTCTATTTGAGATGCAACCATTTTATGCTTTAATCTTTAAGTTGAAACAAAAGAGAACTCAGAATTGCTAAATTCTGAATTCATCAGGCCCACCTGGCAACATAAAGCTACAGAAACCCTGTCTCAGCCTCTCTCCACCCCATCTGTTCTGCCTCTGAAGCCTAAGGAAAATAGGCTGCTGCTGCTCTTTCCTCCGTTCGTTCATGGAGTATGAACGTGCTATATCTGTCATGGTGGTTCAGTGTGGGTCACCTGGCGGCACAGCTGCGTATGTGTAGATTTCATTCTGACAATAACTTCCGCAGGCCATCCTTTTCTGGGTCTGCCTCAAGATGGAGCCTCCGGAGTCTTCCTGTCATCCTGGCCAGTCACTGCCTGTCCCCTGACCACCCGGGAAGCCCGTAAGCCCAAGTCTTCTCCAGCCAGGCACGTTATAGCAGCTAAAACCTAAAAGAAGTGCCAGACAGTCTGAAAGTTGCCTCAGGAAATAACTGCTCATTAGTTCTTTCCAGCTGGACTAATGTAGTGAGGGACATCTGCTTTCTGTTGAATTTGGTTTCAGATGAGAAAATTTTCTGCCTTGTGGGGCTTTGCTTTTTCTCTCTAAATATAAATATCTGGAGAGAGAAAACACATATTCTCTTCTAAAAATAATGCCTTCTATTTTTGAACCAGATGTGTACTTAAAAAAAAATAAAAGAAGAAGTAAAATCCAAAAATCCAATCTAGCTGAGGTGTACATCAGTGGTTTCCATAGCAACAGTGGATCACTTCAGGCCTTAGTCAAAGGATGATGACTCACCAGTGGGTCCAAATCTGGCTTGCATGCCCAAGCCACCTGGAGAGCTTTGCTTTTTGTTTTTTTTTTAAATAGATTCTCAGATGTGCTGAATCAGAATCTCAGGCAGTGGGCCCATGAATCTCTATTTTTAACAAGTTCCCCAGATGATTTTTAAACAACCAGCTCTGTACAAGTCACTGCCTGAGGCCCCATGCAGAACCGTAGGGGGCACAGGTGATTAGGGTTAAAGCAGTTAACTTCTGTAACATTCCTGGAATGCAGATTCACCTCCTTAGAAGCCTTAACCTTGAGGAAAGCAGTGGCGTGTGTGGGAACTGGCGGGGGCGGGGGTGAGGGGAGGCTGGTGTTTATTTCTCCAAAACTTACTGCCAATTGAGAACTACTATGATGGGACTACAAATTCTCCCACTTTTTGTTTTTTTCTTTTTTTGAGATGTAGTCTCACTCTGTCACCTAGGCTGGAGTGCAGTGGTGCAATCTCAACTCACTGCAACCTCCGCCTCCCGGGTTCAAGCAATTCTCCCTGCCTCAGCCTCCCAAGTAGCTGGGATTACAGGCAACTGCCACCATGCCTGTCTAATTTTTGCATTTTTAGTAGAAACTGGGTTTCACCATGTTGGCCAGGCTAGTCTCAAACTCTTGACCTCAGGTTACCCACCCGCCTTGGCCTCCCAAAGTGCTGGAATTACAGGTATCCCACCTCTTTGGTAGTGCTCCCAAGAGCCTAGCACAGTGCCTTGCACCTGGCTGAGCCCTTATCAACCTTGTTGATTGCCCAAGGGGAATAATTAGAGCAACTGCCTGAAAAAAAGACACCCTGCAAAGTCACCCATGGCTGGGGTGACTATATATTGTTCACACCAGGACACATCTGAGAATGTAAAGGATGCTTATAATAATTACTCTGAAGCAACAGGTCTAAACTAGGCCTGTTTGGCCAGACGTGGTGGCTCACACCTGTAATCCCAGCACTTTGGGAGGCCGAGGTGGGAGGACTGCTTGAGCTCAGGAGTTAGAGACCAGCCTGGGTAACATAGTGAGACCCTGTCTCTACAAAAAATTAAAAATTAGCCAGGCATGGTGGCATATGCCTATAGTCCCAGCTACCTAGGAGGCAGAGGCAGGAGGATCATTGCTTGAGCCCAGGAGGTAGAGACTGCAGTGAGCCATGATCATGCCACTGCACTCTAGCCTAGGTGACAGAGCAAGACCTTGTCTCAATAAATAAATACATACATAAAATTAAATAAATAAATAAATAAACTAGACCTGTCCCAAGGAAACCAGGATTTATGATCAGGTGGCTCCTGGCTTCATTTAAAATTTCTTGGACCTGTCTGTCTGCTCCTCCCATGAAACACCCTCAACTTACACATCAGTTCTCACTCTCAGTATCTACTGCATTTGGTGAAAGGGATGCAAGAGAGAGTGTTGCATGTTGAGAAGGCCCTTCCTTAGGATCATTCCTGGAAGAGACTCCGCACACTGGGCTGGAATTACAGGCTAGGAAACAGATTAGTTCTGACAGATTAAATGGAGGCTGGGATAGAATGATGGGATGAAAGAGTAATTCCTCCTTCCGTCTTCTTTTTTCCATACTTCAGTGACTTCCTAGGAGTAAACTATGGAGCTTAAACTGAAGAATGAAAAATCTTTTGACTACACTTTTAGTTAATCCTTTCAAAAATAATGTTGAGCCCTGTGTCCTTTCTCTAATAAAAAATTAATGTTTGCAGGAGTGTTTTTTGTATCACCATGAAGTGTGAAAAAAATTTGTAAACCACATTATTATATAAATAGAAGTCCTGGCCAGGCACAGTGGCTCATTCCTATAATCCCAGCACTTTGAGAGGTCAAGGCAGGCAGATTACTTGAAGCCAGGAGTTCAAGACTAGCCTGGGCAACATGATGAAACCCCATCTCTACTAAAAATACAAAATTAGCCAGGCATGGTGGCGGGCACCTGTAATCCCAGCTACTCGGGAGGCTGAAGCAGGAGAATCGCTTGAACCCAGAAGGCAGAGGTTGTGGTGAGCCAAGATCACGCCTCTGCACTCCAGTCTGGGCAACAAGAGTGAAACTCTGTCTCAAAAAAAAAAAAAAAAAAATAGTAAAGTAAAAGAAAAAGAAACCATAGTGAGACGAACCACTGAACAAAAGTTTTAAAACCATGGGGTCTCCAAGCTACCTTACTTCCCTTGCAGTTTGAACCACATACTAGGTTTTTTCTGCCTGCTGAATTCTCAGACATGGTAAAACAACATTAGTTTTTTGCTTGTCTCGTAACTCGAAAAATAATGTTTTAGTTCCCCCTGGAAATCTCGTCTCCAGAACATTTCCAGTAGTACCAATACTATTACTATAGTCCACCTATTGAAGAAAGCTGCTCTAAGTAAAACCAGCATTCTGCAAATTAGGGATTCTTCTCTTGCAGTTTGTTTTCAGAGTTGTGTTTGTGTGTATACGGTTCCATCCTCCACCATCCCCAAATCTGGTATTGTAAGCTTCTTGAGATGAGGGGCTCTGGCTTCTTTTCCTTCGCTTCTTGCTTAGAAAATAAACAAAAACCGAACAATGCTTTGTTGTTTAGTGCTTTGCACTCATAGCTATTCATTAAACCTTGTTGATTGATTTGAAGTATGTACCTTTTTGATTCCTCCAAACCTGCCCTGTCTAATATGGGAGCCGCTTGCCACATGTAGCTGTTTAAATTTAAATTAATTAAATTGAGTATAGCGGCTGGGCACGATGGCTCATGCCTGTAATCCCAGCACTTTGGGAGGCCAAAGCAGGTGGATCACGAGGTCAGGAGATCGAGACCATCCTGGCTAACATGGTGAAACCCCGTCTGTACTAAAAATACAAAAAATTAGCGGGGCATGGTGGCGGGCGCCTGTAGTCCCAGCTACTCAGGAGGCTGAGGCAGGAGAATGGCGTGAACCAGGGAGGCGGAGCTTGCAGTGAGCCGAGATCGTGCCACCGCACTCCAGCCTGGGCGACAGAGTCAGACTCTGTCTAAAAAAAAAAACATTGAGTATATGTTGGGGACCAACCTCAACACCACCCATAGGGTACCTGAAGTCTGGTGGCGACAAAGGAATGAGAAGAGACAGGTTAAGAGTTCATAAAGGTGGGAGCCAGGGGGCCAGTTGCAAAATGGAGGCTGCAAAAGGCCCAGAGTTCTGATCTCCACACTATTTGTTGAGTACAATCACTTAGATCTAAGAAGCAGATATTCAGGGCGAAACAGTGAAAAGGAGACAGTACATCATAGGCATAATCTATAGCAATAGCGGTTTAAATGAATCTCCTTTGTGCTCAAACAGCATATCTTTAACTTATCAGAGAGTAGCTAGTGGGAGCGGGCTTAACTAGGAGTCTGCACATCTGTCCACATTCCAGTGTTTCAAAGGAGTGTCTTTTTCCTTGAACACAGTGTTTACAGATAGGAGAGCAGGTCTCACTCTGAGCATGGGAACATGATGGCAATTAGGAGGCTTTCCTCCTCAGAGGCCTCTTGTGGCTTTCCACAACTTATTGTCCCATATTTTTATGGCCAGTTTATACAGGCACCCCACAAGCCCTTTTCCCAACAGTATACCTAAAATTGAATTCCTCAGTCGTACTAGCCCACCACCCCCCCCATTTTTTTTTGTTTTTGTTTTTGTTTTTTTTTGAGATGGCGTCTCACTCTGTTGCCCAGGCTGGAGTGGAGTGGCATGATCTCAGCTCACTGCACCCTCTGCCTCCCAGGTTCAAGCAGTTCTCCCTGCCTCAGCCTCCAGGGTGGCTGGGATTACAGGTGCCTGCCCCCATGCCTGGCTAATTTTTGTATTTTTTAGTAGAGACGGGGTTTCTCCATGTTGGCCAGGCTTGTCTTGAGCCCCTGACCTCAGGTGATCTGTCGGCCTCAGCCTCCCAAAGTGCTGGGATAACAGGCATGAGCCACCGTACCTGGCCGTACTAGCCCCATTTCAAGTCCTCATTCGCCAGTATGACTGATAGCACATTTCCATCACTGAAGAAAGTTATTTTGGACAGCACTGCCCCAAGCCCTCTGTTAACCCTCCAGGGTTCTCCTTTGCCTCTTTTTCACCCCTTTGCCCATAGTTGCTCTGGCTTCAACAGGACACCCACCCCTCCTTACCTACTCAGCCCCTTGAGGTCTCTGTATATAAGGTTCACCAGGAAAATAGAGAACTGGAAACAGCCTATAGCAGCACCCATGCTGTAGCTCTCATTTCTTCTTCCTCTTCACTGGTCTGGCCCTGCTTTCACACCATGACCTCTGCTTTCCTGACTTGTGCCCTCTAAAACTCAGGCACTTGGCCCGCAATTATAGTCAGCGGCCAACAGGGGATAGCCAAGCCTTGGTTATAGCCCTTAGCATCTGAACAGCCAGGAACAATCTACTAAGAGTTAAATTACTTTGTTTTTCCACTTAAAAAAAGAAAATTCCCACTCACTTTCTCCTTAAAAAGAAAAAGAAGCTCCACAAAACAGTTCAGCACAATAGAAAAGAAAAAAAAAAAAAACCCTCTCCCACATATCCTTATCTTTTATCCATCAGTGCTCTATCTAAATGTCTAGCTTGAATAAAATACTGCCTTTAAATCACCATGAAACTTTATTTTTGGAATCAAAAGCTCATTTGAGGAAGTTCATAAGCCCAGTGATTCGGGGTTTCTCACCTGACTGGAGTCAGTTGCCTTGCCTTTGTTTGCTTTCTAGCAAAAAAATTACCTGTTTACAATTAGTCAGAGGGCAGGCATTGATTTTCTTTTTATAAAACTTCCCTGTCTCAGCTCATACTTAGGAGATATTTCCAAGGACGGAGAAGAGATGACTGCTGTCCCCTACCCAGATCCATATGTTTCACCTCTCTGGCTTTAGTCTCTACCATATGTTGAATCAAAGAGGGTAAGGATTCCAGAAAGCCCGTGTTTGTCTCTTCATCCCTCAGAGAAGCATTTCCTGGCCACTGTGCTAGCTCACATCAAGTTAGCCTTCTTTCTTCGTTTTTTAGCCAAGTACTATGTGACATGAAATTAATATTTAGAATTCACCACGGCAACCATTTTTAAACACCAAGATTATCTAAACTGTTACGGACAAACTGCTGAAAAAGTTTGGAAGTATTCCCTACCCATCCAGTCTCCCAAATATTAGTCAACTCATACCTAAGTTTCACTTTCAAAAAGTGTCAAAGCAGAACCAAGCAAGACTTTTTATCAGTGTGCTGGATTCCTGTTCTCCTAGTGTTTCTACCTGGAATGTTACCTCACCTCACACTGCTCCATGAATAGTGAAGTGGATTCAAATGAATGAAACACCCACATCACACTCAGCTGAGGAGGAAGGGCCAGGAATTCACTTGGAGTTGGTGGTCCGACATTACTTACCTGCTCTGTTTTGTGGCTACCTGTGGAGACTGTGCAGCCTGATGCCTCAAGGGTCCAAGAGGAAAGAGGGAAGCCTGCCTGCCTGACCTCACAAGGCCCGGTGGAACCTAGAGGTCTGAGGAAACTGAGGATCATGCGTGAGCAGGAAGGGCTGTCTCTTGGCTGTGGTGACATGGCACTTCCTTGTTCTTCTCTCTGATTCCCCTCTCGTGTTTGCCTCCTCCCTCCTTTCTTCACTCCTCAGTGTTAGACGAATTTCTCTGGGCCCCACCTTTCTCTCCTCTCTCTCCCAGCACCATCTCATCCTGTCCCTCACCTTCAACTGTCACCTGATGCACCTGGTTCCCAGATGGGCTTCTCTGCCCAGGGCTCAATCCAAGTTCTCTGATTGAACATCAATCCTGGTTCTCTGCTGAACATCTCCCTTGTTTCTTTCGTACTTTAGTCGACAGTTCTATAACTCCAAATCTGCCCTTCCACGTGTCCCACCATTCTGATGATAATGAAATCACCATCCTGTCAGGCACCCAAGCTCCAAATCTCTGTCACCTTTGGTGCCCCACTTTCCCCCCACTTACTCTTCAAGTCCTAACCATTGGACATCCCTTCTCTGCTTTTGGGCCTTCCTCCACACCCTTCCTTCTAGCTTGGACTGTTGCAGTAGCTACCCAAATGGTCGACTGCTCCTCTCCCTACTGTTTAAGGCCTGTGCAGTCTGACCCTGATCCTAGCCTTCCAGTCTTGTCTCTCCTTACTTCTCTGGCTCTTGTGATACTGCATTCACAGCACTGCCTTCTGTACTGTTCTGGAAATAGCAACTCTGAGTGCTACTTCCAGAATTTTCTCTTTCTTGCTTCTGCTCATGTTGGTGCTTCATCTGCCTCTGTTTCTACCTCTTTGAAATCCTCCCCACCCTTCCAGGTTAATGCCATCTCCTCCATGAAGCCTCCTCTGATCCCAGGTAGAACTGGCCTCTCACTCCTGGGTCCTCTGCACCACTGTCGTCATTTATATTTGTGTCTTACCTGCATCTCCATAGGTGCTCGTTAAATGTTAAAGGAATGAAAGACTGTTGTACATATTTTTAGCTGCCATGACCAACAGAGCAGTACTTAGCATTGATGATATCCAAAGTTGGGCTTTGGAGATAAGCAGGCCAGGTTTAAAAGTCTCAGCTCCCTACTTACTGCTGCACCTCTGTGAACCTCGCTTCTTCACCTGCAAACAGGGATGATCATAGTACCTGCCACAGGAGTTATGAGGCAGTGTAAAGACTTCACAGGATGCAGAGCTCATAATAAATGTTTAATAAAGGTTGCCTGTTATTTGCTCATATGTCATATGAGCTCATATGTTATTTGCTCAATTTGATCTCAGGCTGATTATGATCTTCTCTTTCTTCACTGTTGAACAGAATAAAAAAAAGACGTCGGGCCCTGGCGTTGGGACGTTATTTACAAGGCAGGATCTTCTGCACAGGAGGATGACTTTCCTGCCTTATCCTGGTCCACCTCGCATGTGCTCTGTCTTCCTGCGCAAGTCACACTCCCCTGAACTCAGGGTTCCCCACTGTTATGGGCCTGACTTTTCATAGGGGTGCTTCTTCCTCCTCTTCCACCCTGAGGTGTGTGGGCCCCTGAGGGGCAGCTTATGACACATGAGCACCTGTCACCCGCCAAGAGAGGAGGAAGGTCAAATGTGGGCTGCTGGAGCAGCTGGAACACTCACTTCAGGGAGGAAACCAAGTAGGAGGTTGAGTGACTTGCCCAAGGCCATGCAGCTGTTCGTTGTTGAGCCGTGATCAGCACCAGGGTCTCTAGTTCCTCCAGTGCCCTTGCATCACTCCAAGCACCCCCCACCCCAACACACACACCCTAAACTGACACTTCCTGGCCATTTTGTGCTTGGATTACACTACCAGGTCCTGGTGGCTGAGTACCTGAGAGGTGATTGTCCCTCACTGAGGATTTTAGAGTCTCTCACACCCCAGGTACTGCTCTTCTGATGATTGATCAGCTCTCTGTTGGCCTTGCGGCAAGGCTGGGGAACACTTAATGCAGGCTGAAAGAATGAGGATCACAAGTACGTGTCACCATAAGTCACAGTTTCTGTAAAGTTCGATCACGTGCCATAGCATGGGCATGTTTGCACACCAGTATAATTAGAGCTCACTTTGCACCGGCAGCTGGGCAGATTTGTCCTGTGGGTTCCCCCTTCCCACGCTTAGTCCTTCCTCCCTTCTCATTATCCCTTTCCAGCAGGGCCTTTGCCTCTGAAGGAGGAAGCATGGACGAAGCAAAGCTTCCAGCTGAGACTTCCACGGGCAAGGCCAGGGGCAGCAGCTGTGTGTAGAGGGTCTCTCCTGGTGGCCCTGACTCCCCATCACCGGGCAAGGGCCTGGCTCAGATGGCCGGGCTTGGTCTGGCTATAGAGACCTGACTCACCGGAGCACAGTCATTGGTCAGCACAGGCCTGTCTCACCTCCTGGGCTCCCGCTCCTCACCTCCCATCCAGCCTGCTCCGAACCAGAAGCACCAAGCCCACCTCCTTCACCATTTAATGCTTGTTCTTGCATGCTGTCTCTCCTTAAGGGCACTTCCCAGAGAGGAGACTAGAAAATACAGTCTGTATTCCAGACAACCACGTGCCTGCTGCAAAGTGAGAGAAAAGGGGAGAACAGGTACTGGGGGCAAGTTCTTGGTGTGTGCCACATGGCATATCTAGGATGTTCTCATCATTCTAACATCCTGCCTCCTTCACGCTGCTCACCACTCAGAAACCTTCAGTGGTGCTCAGTTTATTGTCAAAAACCAAGTGTAGGCAGCTGAAGCCCAGTTCTCCCAGGCTGGTCTCCTTTTACTCACTAGCACCAAAACTTCTTCTCCCCCGGTGAATTCACCCACCGTTTCCCAGATGTACCTTGGGTTTTCATCCACTCTCACGTCCTGGCCCAAAGCACTTCCCCACCAGCACGCACCTTCCCCCACCTGCTTCAGAGGATGCAGCCCTCACCTCACTCCTCTCTCGGGTTTCACCCCTTGTATGACAGGATGAGGCCTCTGCGCATGCTCAGCCACGGTGAAGGTGCTATCCCTGCCCTGGACTCTTCCACGTTTGGTCATCTTTGTCACTTGTGCCCTTGTATACACTTTTGTGTCTTGATGCCCCAGCTAGACTGTGAGCTCCATGGGAGCAGGGACCCGTACCATCCTTATCTTTGTTCCTCTGCAGTGCTTCACACAGAGCTTTGTGAACACTCCAGTAGCGTCTGTTGCGAGTGAGTGAATAAACGGGTGAGCGAGCGAGGGAGTGATGGGAGGAAAGAGGTGAGGACATGGCTCCCTTCAACTCCGTTTTGTTGCCTTGGTGCCCATGGCTTTTTTCTCCTTTTCCCCTTTATCAGGTGGCTCGACTCTTTCATTTTATCTTCTCTTTGGACCTGAGAGAAGGGCAGGTAACCCTGTTGAGAGGTGTGACTAACTCCAAACTGATCCAGTCGGGCAGCGAGGCCAGACCGCCGGCTCTGCTCACCAGCACGTGGTCTGGATCAGAGGCAGGTGTCCCCGCTGCCTCAGCACCTGCGTGTGCGTGTGTGTTAATCCATGTGGGGCACACGGAGCTGGGCCCCGCTTCATCATCTTTCCAGAGACTCTTATGGTGTGAATTTGGTAGCATCTAACATGTGATTAACTTACTTGGGTTTTTTTTTTTCTTTGTTTAATGCCTGGAGAATGGATTGAATTTGATGATGGATGCTATTGCAGTAGAAGTTATCCTTCTCTGTTTGGTTTGTTAATCCCGTTTCATGTCACAAACAAGGGCCTGGTCCTCATGCAGCATGTCATTGGGAGCCTGCTTGGCTTGGATGTGGTGCATGTATGGCTGTGGAGGCTCACTCCATCAGTGAGGCGGGCACCCCATGGGGTTTGGAAGGAAGTACTAACTCCTTCTGAATTACCGGTGGGAAATGTGGTTGTGCTGGTGGCTTTGTTATCAATTTCCTGACTCACTAAAACCCTTTGTCTTTATTGTTGTCCTCAGTAGCAAGCATTAGATATTGCGTCAAGTGAGATGGGCTAAACTTCGTGCTTTGCTGGAGCCTTCCCTTGTGACTTGGTGTGTACCTCTGGAAAAGAGGACCTCACTAAGGGCTCAAAACTCATTCAGTTTCTGGAGATACCGTAAACTCCTTCTTAGTTCTGTATTGCTGTTATTGCTGTTTTCATTACTCCTATGTCTTTTTTTTTTTTTTTTTCGGGGGGTCTAGATGACATTGGTCTGCATCGTGCACACTGTATATTCACAAAATGAGGTCCTCAGGGTGACCTTGAGTGAGTGCTGTGGGTGTTACTGAAAATTAAATTGTACTGATTTTTTAAAGGTAATGCATGTTCTTGGTGCAGAATTCTAAAAGGACAAAAGAGAGTGTCCAGTGAAGAGTAAGTCTTACTCTTACCCCTGCCTTCCACTGGCATGGCTGTTTACAAAGAAACCACGTAGTCTTTCTGCAGGCATTTCCGCTATTCGGAAACATCCCTGGCCATGAACAAGGTATAAGTGGACCCCCATCTCCTTAGCACACAAAACTGCAAAGACCTCACTTGGGGGTTTTTGAAGTGGCCACTGTCAGTGGTGATAAATACTAACACATACTCCTTCTTTTTCTACCTGGTCTCCATCTTCACCTACCCAAGTCCTCCACCCACCCAAGTTCAAGTGCAGTCTCCTCTGGTACGCCTTGCTTCTCTGATGTGTGCCCTCTGCCCTGTGCACCCACAGCCCTCTGACACTTCTTATACACTCCTCACAGACACATCTCAAGGCTTGTTCAGCAGGAGGCTCTTTCAGGTCTGGGACCCTGGCTGACGCATCAGGCTGAGGTGGGGATCTTCCACTGTCACGCTTCACTCAGGCGGTAGGCAGCTCCATAAATGATCATACGTTCATTCATGCAACTCCTTAACCCCTAATGTGTATCAAGTAGAGTGGCAGGTGCCAAGGCAGCAATAGTGAATAAAACATACAACAGCAATACTTAAATATCATTGTGTGGCATACAAGAGAGAAGTACAGCTCAAAAGCTGCAGTGACAGCATATTACAGGGAACTGGGATGAGTAGAGAAAGCTGCTCTGAGAAGTGCAATCGTGTTTCATTGAATCTAAAATGCTGTGGTTTCTGAGACACATCATTATCTTATGTTCCACTAAGAAAGAGAATATTGCCAATTAAATTAGGACACAATGTTTTTTCTCTTAGAATGTTTATTTGTTTATTTATTTTTTATTATTACTATTTTTGAGATGGAGTTTTGCTCTTGTTGCCCAGGCTGGAGTGCAATGGCATGATCTCGGCTCACCACAACCTCCGCTTCCTGGGTTCAAGCGATTCTCCTGTCTCAGCCTCCCGAGTAGCTGGGATTACAGGCATGTACCACCATGCCTGGCTAATTTTGTATTTTTAGTAGAGATGGAGTTTCTCCATGTTGGTCAGGTTGGTCTCAAACTCCCGACCTCAGGTGATCCACTCGCCTCAGCCTTCCAAAGTGCTGCGATTATAGGCACGAGCCACTGTGCCCAGCCAGAATGTTTATTTCATCTTATTAAAAAGACTTTTAGACATCTTTTTTTGTCACTTTTATAAATACACTAAAAGGAACACAGCTGGGCATGGTGGCTCATGCCTGTAATCCCAGCACTTTGGGAGGCTGAGGTGAGTGGATCACCTGAGGTCAGGAGTTCGAGACCAGCCTGGCCAACATGGTGAAACCCCGTCTCTACTAAAATTACAAAAATTAGCTGGGCATGGTGGTGGGTGCCTGTAATCCCAGCTACTCGGGAGGCTGAGACAGGAGAATTGTTTGAACCTCGGAGGCAGAGGTTGCAGTGAGCCGAAATGGTGCCATTGCACTCCAGCCTGGCTGACAAGAGCGAAACTCCATCTTAAAAAAAAAAAAAAAAGAAAGAAAGAAAGAAAAAGGAACACTTTAGCACGATAAGTGGTTAAGATCTCTCTAACCTCACTTTTTCACTTTCGGAGTCTCCTGAATCACTTTTCAACTCAGTGTGTCAGTATCCACTTATGACCATGCCATATCATTCTCTGTTCCTTCCAGTGTGTTGGTTGATGTCGAACTTTTGTTTCTGGGATTTTCATTCATGCCAGTTTTGATGCTGCCACTTTCTTGATCATACCAGAAAGTGTCAGTGAGATATGTGTTAGACAACTGAGATTCATATTCCTTTCTCAAGCAGTTCTTAAATGGTTTGTTAAACACTCAGGGGCTTCAGTTGTCCAGTTATGCCAGGGAGAATAACAGCCAAGTATATCTATGTGTAGGCATTGACAGTGATGTCAGGGCAGCAGCAATTGTAAGATTGACCCCAATTTCAGAGACAAAAAATATGTCTTGAAATTGATAAAAATCATTTTCAAGAAGTCTAGGAGTAGGTGGGTGCTATCATTATTATTCTGGTGACTTAGTGATGTCTTTTTAAATTTTAAAAATAGAGACGGAGTCTACCTATGTTGCCCAGGCTGGTCTTGAACTCCTGGGCTCCAGCGATTCTCCCGCCTTATCCTCCAAAGTGCTGGGACTGCAGGCATGCGCCACCAGATGGGCCTTCTCAGAGCTTTTAGTATGATAATGTGGCTCATGGAATTATGTGGAATATGGTATTAACGCTTTCCAAATTTAGAGAATCCAAATTTATTTCCCCAAAGTAGGGAACCCAATTTTGTAGAATACCAATGAACAACTTGTGGTTCTTCCCAGAAGACAACGGTCTAGAATAACAAAGATTCTACAGAGCACAGCTGAACTGACAGTATGGAATGGGGTTTGTGGAAAGTGAATAGGAATGAGATTTTGTGTAGAGACTGAGAAGGGCTGAAAGGTTTACAAATGAGAGAGGCATATTGATTTTTTTTTTTTTTTTTTTTTGACATGAAGATTTTGCTCTTGTTGCCCAGGCTGGAGTGCAATGGCGTGATCTTGGCTCACTGCGACCTCCGCCTCCCGGGTTCAAGAGATTCTCCTGCCTCAGCCTCCCGAGTAGCTGGGATTACAGGCGTGCACCACCACACCTGGCTAATTTTGTATTTTTAGTAGAGACAGGGTTTCACCATGTTAGTCAGGCTGGTCTTAAACTCCTGACCTAAAGTGATCCATCCACCTTGGCCTCCCAAAGTGCTGGGATTACAGATGTGAGCCACTGCACCCGGTCAGTCATATTGATTTTAACCATCTCAGAGTGTTTTGATGGGCAAGGACTAATTTGTTTTCAAGAGTCTTGTATCTATGCCACTATAATTTCCTCTGACACAGGCCTAGGTTGATACTGAGCTATTATTATCTCCCTCTCTTTCCTAACCTCTGCCACTGCCAGTGTGATATTGGAGCTAGACTGGCTGGCTTCTGGGAGTGGAATGGAGCACTTTGCTAAAATGAAGGTGTACGATGCCTGCTGTTGCTTTCTCTCACATATGTTGCCGAGCGACAATGAGCGAGAACTGGCAAACTATTGAGGGAATTCGTCCCTGGCCGTTTATTTGGGCTTG
Organism: Mandrillus leucophaeus; assembly: GCF_000951045.1. NCBI lineage: Eukaryota > Metazoa > Chordata > Mammalia > Primates > Cercopithecidae > Mandrillus > Mandrillus leucophaeus. The sequence goes on along the minus strand of NW_012110785.1, from coordinate 327,189 downwards.
GGGTCCCAAATAAATGAAGCTCAGGAAGTGACCTTTTCCACCTCTGCTTTCAATAGCAACCTTTGTGTCTTAGGCAGTAGCTGCAGCATCAACATCATTATCATCATAGTTGACATTATTGAAGACTAAATATGCAATGGGCTATGTGATGGGTATCTTAAGGATGTAACCTCATTGAATCCGCACCAGCAGCTGGCCATTTGGATGCTCTTCCGCAAATGAAGGTCTTGAGGCAGTGAGAGGTTAAGATCACTCAGCTGTTGAATGATAGGGCTGGAATTTGAATCCAGGCCTGACTCAGGAACTACTGTTCTCAATCTTCACATTCTGTAGCTTCTGTTAGGGCACTTCTGTGTTGTATCTGTATATTTGTCATTTTACACTTTCTCAGAAATCAAACTGTACTTTTGGTGTTTCATGTTAACACCTAGCACCATGTTCTTGCCCATAGAAAGTTCTTGGTAATTGTTGAACAAGTAAAGTAAATGAAGAAATGAGAGGATGAATGAGTGAGTCAGTGAACAGTTGGCTTGAACACTAACCTGAGTTACTGACTTATAATTGGCAGAATATTTTCTCACTCATTTCAGAGTCAAGTTTGGTTCCTTAGTCATCAAATTTCTTCTAAATTCTAGAAGCTGCCTAGAATGTTTCTGAGTAAAATAATCATGGATCATTGGCTGTTATATTTGAAGGGGTTATATAATGGGTGTCTGGCTGGTCCAGTCTACGTTGGCAAAGACCACCCAGCTGTTCCTGCCAAGGACGTGAGGCCTTGGACCCTTGCCCACCATCACTCTAGAGCAGTGTCTGAGGCAACCAGGGTGATGTCTGTCTTTTTTCATGTAATAGCCTCCAAATACTTCTTGGCCTGGATTTACAATTCTAATTGTATTTATTTGATTATTTAAATAGTTTTCTTTGTGCTATTGTTGTTGGTTTCCTGGCGACATGGTTTTTATATCTTTGGTAGGTTGGGAACAGATCTGGTTCGTATTTTAGTGCATCTTGGTTTTAGTCTGACACTTCTTTCTTTCTTTTTATTTTTTTGAGACAAGGCCTCACTATGTCGCCCAGACTAGAGTGCAGTGGTATGATCCCGGCTCACTGTAGGCTCTACCTCTTGGGCTCAGGCAGTCCTCCCACCTCAGTGTCCCGAGTAGCTGGAACTACAGACATATACCACTATGCCCAGCTAGTTTTTTAAATTTTTTGTAGATACATGGTCTCACTACGTTGCCCAGGCTGGTCTCGAACTCCTGGACTCAAGCAATCCTCCTGCCTCAGCCTCCCAAAGTACTGGGATTACAGGCATGAGCCATCAAGCCTGGTCTCTTCTGGCATTTCTTTTAAACCTGCGTGCAAGCCCCTTTTGTTTCCCTCTCCCCTTTAATGAACTCATTTTGCATTTGCTCCTTGATCCCATCTGGATCTTTCACTTCAGCGAATTGCTGTGCTTTGTTGGTTCATTTTCATTATTTTTTATATTAAGTAAAATGAAAAAATCTTCCAAACCCTTCTCTCACCCCTGAAAACCTCTTACTCAACTGTTTTGGCCCTTGCTTGTTTCATCATTCCTACCAACAGCCCTCTTGTCAGCGGCTTGAATTGATTTTGTGCTGATTTGTTGGTTCTGTTATGTCTGTTGTGCAGTATTGTCCCCAAGTCCCCCGGATCTCTGGGAGCACTCTTTCCTTCATTATCCAAGTGGCATGGAATACCTCTCCCATGCCACTGTCGTGCCATGCACCCGAGGGAAGCCTGCATACCCTCCAGGCTTTCTTCTTTCTGAAGATGTCTGAGTTCATTCATTTGCCTGGTAGTTACTTGCCTGTCACTTCTTGCTCCAAATTTCCCCAGACTCCTCCCACTCTCAGGTTTCTGTAGCCTCTCTCTGCAGCCCCTGAGGCACACTTAAAGCAATGCCACCATCCCTTCACTGTGATCATTTTCACTCTGACACATTCTCTCATCCAGACAGTGAGGAGCTGCTCTTTCCTAAGTAAAATGCATTGATCTTGCTTTCTAAACAAAAGAACAATTCCCCTCCGAGACTAATTCTCTGTCTCCCTCAGAACATGAAATGGTTACAGTCAGCAGGGGTTTTTTAAATCATTTTTTTCCTTCCTGATTCATTACCTTTTGGGTATTTTATGAGGCTGAAATGCACCAGCAGAAGTAAATGTGCCTTGCAGACAGTGATATGCTATACAAATAAAAGAAATTTCTGTTGTCAAACATTTAGAAAAATATTGTCTGCATTTTGTGTCCTTTGAAAATAGTAAGAACTAAGCACAATGAATATTAGGTTTTGATTGCCTGACCAGATTCTCATGTACTGAGAAAAATGTAGATACATGTGGATTTTTATTTATGCAAAGCAAGAGAAGCAGCAGGTGGCCTGGAGGGAGTAGGAGCTACAGGCAGTAGTCACACGCTTGGCCCTGGGTCTGTCTGAGGCTCCTGATCAGGATCATCATGGTATCATCGTGGGAGTGTCTGAGGGTAGGGAGGGAGCCTGGAGCCAAAGGAGCAATTGCTGAGCCCCAGAGGAGGCCCTGGAAAATTCCGGGATTTGACCCTTTCTGTGTTTCCAGCAGCTGTGTCTGGGCACCTATGCCTCAGAGTTGATCCAGGTCTTGATTTCCGCCTTGCTGACCATCAGAGCTCCCTCTTGGCCTTTGTCGAGTCTAACCTGTGGAGCAGGACCTCTGACGTGTGCCCTTCCTGTGTTGTATCCAGGGACAGGGTGCCTTATCAGAGAGACTGCGGAGCTTCAGCATGCAGGACCTCACCACCATCAGGGGAGACGGCGCCCCTGCTCCCTCGGGCCCCCCACCACCGGGGCCTGGGCGGGCCAGCAGCAAACACGGCCAGCCTAAGATGTCCAGGAGTGCTTCTGAGAGCGCTAGCAGCTCAGGTAGGTGTTACTTTACTTCCCCTCTTTCCCACTCCTTGGGCCTCGCTTTTCTTAAGAGAGGCCCAGTCCACAGTGTGGCATGCAGCCTGGCCCTGGCCCCGTGGACCTGCCACCAACAGAGGTGTCCATCAGATCATGCCAGGTCAGCCAAGGGGCGGAGCACCCCTCAGGCCAGGCCAGGAAACCGGCCTGGTGACTCTGGTCAGGGACAGGGGTAGGTCACCTGCACCAGAGGGTCCCCCTTCCTCCATATGATTGTCTGGGGAACTGGGGATAGTTGGGGGATAGTGTCTAGGCAAAGCCTGGAGGCAGCAGGCACAACTGGACCCGGGCCCCAGGAGCCTTCTGTGTTGTCTTCTCAGACTCCGGGGAGGCGTACCTGTTGACACCTGAATGTTGTCTTCTCACCCGGGCTTACTGCTCTCACGGGCCCTCTTCCCTGCCTGAATATTGCCTGTCCTCTCTCTCATTCTGCTGTCTCCTTCTCATCTCTGACCTCTCATGTACTGCACACCATCCCCAGCCTCTGCATACCAAGGGCCATGCTAGCTCTGAGTTCTCGTTCCTGTGGTGACCAGGACCTTACAGTAACCACACCTCTGCCTCCAATGTCTGACTCTGGTGTCACACGCCCATCGTGGGATTGCCGGTATTGGGACTGACCTGGGGACCACGTTAAACATGCAAAGTCCTGGGCCCACCCACAGAGGCTTCACTAGGTCTGGGATGAGACCCAGAAGTGTGATTTCATTGAGATGCAGCCACGTTTGGGAACCCCCTGGCATCGGATCCACCAGCGTGGGTTTCAGGCTCACGGAGGGTAGGGGCACAGGCTAGGGACACACAGTTTCCCAGGCTGCTCCTTGGGAGGATACCAGGGGCCTTGGCTCTCAGGGGCTGAGCACAGCAGCTGCTCAGGACTGATGGTGGGAGCATGCGGGACGGTTCTGGATCACCTCTTCTGCCTCCCTGTGGTGAGAGGGGTGGGAATCTATGTCCACGACATATGTCTGGTGGCTGCCTGGCCCTTAAATCTACAAATGGAGATGCCTGGCCACCTGTGACTGACCGTGTGCTATAAGGTGCAGCCTGCAGGGGACACCTTGGCCATAAGCCCCATGTCCTGACAGACCCCATCTGATGCTCGGGGGTCTTAGCCATCGACCGGAAGGCATGAGGCCTGTGGCTGCCTGGGAATGGCAACTCATGCTTAGAGCCAAGTGCAGCTCGGGGCTCTGTCCATTTCCTCCCTCTCAGCAGTGTCCCCTTGGTCCTTCCCAGGTCTTAAGACTGTGGCTTTTCTGTTGGGACATGTTTTAACCCTGTCACTGCTGGAAGCAGGACAGGGTTGGGGAGGCGGAGTCTCGGCTGTAGGGGTGATGGCCACCTCAGGGAGGGGTTCCCCCTGAGAGACCCCCCCTCCCTGCCACAGGAATGGAATCCCAAAAGGCCAGGCAGGAAATGACCTCAGGGATCTTTCAGTTAAATCCAGTGATTTTACCGGTGAAGAGACAGAGGTCCAGGGAAGGGGACTGTGCAGGGTCACCCACGCTGGGCTGCAGTAGAGTGTGGCCTCCTGACTCCGGGGCCAGTGCCCTTGGTCACTCACTCATCAACCATCCAGGCTTTGTCAAGCATCTACAGCTTCTGATCTGCTGGACACTGCCCCAGAAATAGGGATACAAAACAGAGTTAGGTCTCATCTCCACATTGCATCAGCTCATCGTCTACCAAGCCTCAGATGAAAGCTGCCCCTTAGATGGAAAAGGGACCTCAATTCAGTGAAACCCAGAGGGCAGAGAGCAAGAACCAGTGGGGTGAAGTTCCAAGGGGGTAGCCACTTGCTTGCTGCATGACCCAGGCAAGCTGTTTACCCTCTCTGCACCCCAGATTTCTTATCTACACAAGAAATGACACCCCTTTGTAGGGGTACTGTGAGGCTTCAAGTGAAACAAACCATGTAAAAGTGTTTATGGTCATGCCTGGCACCAGTGCATAGTAGCTGTTATCACTGTTCTTTTTTGTAATTTGTTTCGCCTGAGAAGGCACATTGTCATGCTGAGTGTCCAGAAGCAAAATGGGCCATCTTGGGAGGTAGTGAGATCCCTGACATTGGAAGTACACAAGCCAAAGCTCCAGTCAGGTTCAAGGGAGGGATTCCTGATTTGGCTAGGAAGCGGGCCTAGGTGGCCCTGGCGTCCCTTTGCCTCTAAGAGTCTGTGCTGCCATTTTAGAGGTGAGCCCAGTGGAGGAAGCAGGCTCAGAGAGGTTGTGCAGTGGGCTGAGGCCCCCAGGCCCAGAATCCAGGCCTCCTGCCTAGACCTCCCCTGGTGAATTATTCCGGGCAGCCACAGAACTGGGAATGCAAGAAGCTGTCAGGGTCTGCAGGGAGATGGGAGTGTCTTCTGGGCTTGGAGCATCTTCCCAGCCCAGCACCAGGTAGAAAAACGTTTGAGATGACTGCTTTGGCACTGGCTCTGCCACTCTCCATGACCAGAGGCAATGACGTCCCCTGCCATTCCCCAGGGAGGCAGTGGGGAGTGTTCCGGCTGTCCTGGGCTGAGAGGACCAGCTGTGCTGCATCATGCCACAGCCCTCCTCACTGCTGGCCCACTTGGCCTCAGCACCTATGACCACAGGGGGCAAAAAGGAAAGGTGCAACCCAGCAGGGAGGCCAGGAACAGTGTGGTGCTCTTTCCAGCTGTTCTGGAGCCTAAAATAAAAGCCATCTCAAAAAGGAAGACAGGAGCCAGGCGCAGTGGTTCACGCCTATAATCCCAGCACTTTGGGAGGCTGAGGCGGGTGGATCACTAGAGGTCGGGGGTTCAAGACCAGCCTTACCAACATGTAGAAACCCCGTCTCCACTAAAAATACAAAATTAGCCAGGCATGGTGGCACATGCCTGTAATCCCAGCTATTCATGGAGTAGCTGAGGCAGGAGAATTGCTTGAACCTAGGATGCAGAGGTTGCAGTGAGCTGAGATTGCGCCATTGCACTCCAGTCTGGGCAACAAGAGCAAAACTCCGTCTCAAAAAAAAAAAAGGAAGACAGGTGAAAGATGGCCTGGGGCCTGGATGTGGGGCAGAATTGCCTGGATCAGAGGCTCTTGGGCTATCATACCCTCAAGTAAGGTCAACGTGCCTTGGAGGAAGTCTGGCAGAGGAAGCCCATTTATACTGGGCTGGTGTAGCCTTCCCAACTCAGCCCCCAGTGTGGGCCTCAGATGCCAGGCCACATCAGGTAGCAGAAAGGGCCCCAGAAGAGGGGAAGACACTAGACTTCATCCTGGCTGGGTGATGCCGAGCCTGTGCAGACACAGCAAAGGCAGCACAGCAAGGCACGCTCGTTCCTGCTGAGCTTCAATTCAGCCTCAGAACTTCTCTCAGAACAACCCAGGCAGAAGCTACCATAGGATTTGACCTTGGCACAGAGGACAGACCTGATTCCCTTAGGCTTTCTTCTTTGTAAAACAAAACGCCCAATAATCCCTATTCAGCTTATGTCTTAGGGTTGTGAGGAGAGGAAACCAGAGAATTTGCAAACCCTGGACAGGTGGCAGAAGTTGAAGACAACCTGGAGAGAGGTGGGAGCTGTGCCTCGTGGAATTCTCTGCAGCCTCTGGAAGTAACAGATTAAATGTGCACACAATGGAACTTGAAAGCATGATGCCAACTGAAGAAAAGTGCAGAACAGAATGAGATTTTATCTAACAATTTATGCAAAATAAAAAGCTATGCCTATCATGCAAAGTAACAATACAGAGTTTATATGAAGAACATGTTCAAACAAAAAGTTGCACATTAAAATATTAGAAATGACACTCCTTGAGGAGGAAGGAGAATGTGAGTTCGGTGTGGGAATAAAAGTCATGTAAAGGCACATAAAAAGGGTTGCCAGGTGCAATGGCTCACACCTGTAATCCCAGCACTTTGGGAAGCCAAGGCAGGCGGATCACCTGAGGTTGAGAGTTCGAGACCAGCCTGACCAACATAGAGAAACCACATCTCTACTAAAAATACAAAATTAGCCAGGCGTGGAGGCGGGCACCTGTAATCCCAGCTACTCAGGAGGCTGAGGCAGGAGAATCGCTTGAACCTGGGAGGCAGAGGTTGCGGTGAGCTGAGATCACGCCATTGCACTCTAGCCTGGTCAACAAGAGTGA
>NW_012110785.1:316972-318096 GCF_000951045.1 Mandrillus leucophaeus | reverse complement strand
ATGAATCTCTACAATTAAAAAAAAAAAAAAGACCAGGCACGGTGGTGTGCAACTGTAGTCTCAACTACTCGAGAGGCTGAGGCAGGAGAATTGCTTGAGCCTGGGAAGTCAAGGTTGCAATGAGCCATGATCGTGCCATTGCACTCAAGCTGGGTGACACAGCAAGACCCCGTCTCAAAAAAAAAAAAAAAAAGGCCACAACAGGGTCATACTTCTTTGTGCTCCAGGTAAGGACACAGGAACTTCAGAGGACTAAGGTCCTCTGAAATGATGAAGTCCTGAAGTTCCAGGGGTTTCTGGTCCTAGGGCAGCCAAGGGAGCCCTGGTCCTGCTTTGCCACTTACTAGCTGTACAACTGCATGAATCACCTAACCGCTGTGAGTTTCAGTTCCTCCTCTTAAAACGGAGATGAGATCCTGCTTCCTGGCATCACTGTGCTGTTGTGAAAATGGCTGTGAAAGGGCCATAATAATCCTGGGAAGGATGATGATGATGGTGATGATGGTGGTGATGGTGATGATGGTGGTGATGGTGATGATGGTGGTGATGGTGATGGTGGTGGTGGTGATAGCCTGGAGCAGCCAGGAGACCCCCGGGAGAGTGGAGGTCTCCCAGTTCTGGACAGGGATTCCTGCTGCTGCCTTCCCAGTGTGTGAGTGATGGCTTGTTGGAGCCATGGCCACCTGGTGGTTGCTGTGACCTGCTTCTCCAGTTGCCTAACCTTAACTAGATACATTAGGGACTAGTGAGGGTGCTGGACTAATCCAGCGCCCCTTTCATGCTGCCTGGCGCCCCACGGAGAAGCTGTCTTAGGCTCAGAAGGCAACAGGGGCGATGCCTGGCCTGCAGCCTGCTGCCTACTGTCAGGGGAGGAAGGCAGGCACGCAAGGTGCCTAATACAGCTTTTGCTCCAGCCCTGGTGCTGCGAAGGCGTGACATGCCCCTCCCACATCGGCAGTGAGCAAGACAGGAAACTACATTATGTGACGTGTCCTGTTTTCCCTGCATTGCTTTATTTTTAAGGCTCTCAGTGCTCAGCTTTTTAAGTCTTTTATAGAAGAGTTGTGGATTAGGCCAGGCACGGTGGCTCACGCCTGTAATCCCAGCCCTTTGGGAGGCCGAGG
>NW_012110785.1:311848-313847 GCF_000951045.1 Mandrillus leucophaeus | reverse complement strand
GAGGCTGAGGCAGGAGAATCGCTTGAACCTGGGAGGCAGAGGTTGCGGTGAGCTGAGATCACGCCATTGCACTCTAGCCTGGTCAACAAGAGTGAAACTCTGTCTCATTAAAAAAAAAAAATAGTGAGGGGGGTCCCATGAACCAGTATGGACCATTCGCTGTGAGCCGAGAAGGGATATCCACGTGACCTCCTGCATCTTGAGTAAAGGAAGGAAGATGCACACAAACAAGGAAGAGAGGAAGGAGCACAAAGACTGTCCCTGCACGGTCACTCAGCGCTGCAAGCTCCTGGCAGGCAGACAAGGGTTCTGTGCTTCCCTATGTAAATGCCTACCCAACATACCCACCACATGCCTGGCACACAGAGACCTCTGCATGTGCTCTGAGGACACAGGGTCTAGGCGTTGGAGAAGGGGAAGGAGAGTTCTTTCCTGCTGCTTTCAGCACCCAGAATGGGGCTGGGCAGTGTACTTGGCGTGACCCTCTCTCTTGCCTGGAGTTTTCCTCTTTGCTTAAAGGGTCAGGGCAGGCAGGGATTGACAGGGCCCTCCCTGCAGAATGAGCTGGGAGGTGTGTAGTCAGATACCATATGCTGAATGCCTAGCACTGGACACCAGGAAGTGTACAAGAAATGTTGAAAGAATGACCCTGCCCTTCCATGGACTTGGAGTCACTCTGTGAGCATGTATTTAGTGAGCACCTACTCTATGCCAAGGCCCAGATGCGCACCAAGACCAAAGGCGTGTACCAGGCAGCAGCCAGTTAGGCCTTTGCAAATGCCCAGATGTGAAGCACTTTGGGGTTCAGAGGTAAGTCTGAGGAGGTTTCCTGGAGGATATTCTGAACTGGAAAGCGAAGAGAGGAGGCTCTGGGCAGGGGTGCTTGGAGTTATTTCCCAGAGGGAACTTTGACTGTCGCCTGCCTTGCCTAGGGCTGCAGGGTGCAAGGACTGACTTGTGTGCCAGGTGAGGGTATCTTCTGCACCTGAGTGGAAACTGAATCTGAGATGACTCTTTCCCCACTTTGGTGTCTCTACAGAGACGCACATTCCTGGGATCCCTGTATTGTACACACTGGGGTCCCCATACCTTTCCGAGGCCTCCCTGTTTGCCCGGGGCTGGTTCCTGTCCAGTGGGGGATGTCACTGATGGTGCCCCCACCCCATTCCCACAGTGTGTACCTGCTGCTCCACCTGCAGGACCTGGAAAGGTGAGTAAGCAGCCAGCCTCTCTGCAGCGTGCTGGACTCTCACTTGGGAAGAGCTTCTAACCAGGAGTGGGCACCTGACCTTGGGGCTCCCTTTCGGCTGCATGGTCATAGGGAGGGGTCAGGAGGTAACCCTTTATAACAGCAAACACAGTAGCTTACAGTTTCTGTGGGCTAGAAATCTGGGAGCAACTTACCTGGGTGGTTCTGGCTCAGGGTCTCTCGAAAGGCTGCAGTCAAGATGTCAGCCCGGGCTGAGCCATCAGAGGGCTTGACAAAACTGGAGGGTCCACTTTCAAGATGGCACTCTTATGGCTGTTGACTGGAGGCTCCTTACCTCATGGGCCTCTCCGAGGCTGCTTAAGAGTCCTTACAACATGGCAGGTGGCCTGGCCTAGAGTGAGCCATTCAAGAGAGAGAGGGCAGGCAGGAAGCCAGGGTACCTTTCCTGTCCTAGGTTTTGAAGTCACACTCATCACTTCTGCCTTATTCTATTTGTCGGAAGCATGTCATTAAGCCCAGTCCACATTCAAGGGGAGGAGAATTAATCTCTACCTCTTGAAGGGAGGAGCATCAAAGAATGTGTGGAGATATCTTAAAACCACCACAGGGTCACTGGGCGCGGTAGCTCATGCCTGTAATCCCAGAACTTGGGAGGCAGAAGTGGGAGGATTTCTTGAGCCCAGGAGTTCGAGACCAACCTGGGCAACATAGCAAGAATGAATCTCTACAATTAAAAAAAAAAAAAAGACCAGGCACGGTGGTGTGCAACTGTAGTCTCAACTACTCGAG
>NW_012110785.1:255353-310635 GCF_000951045.1 Mandrillus leucophaeus | reverse complement strand
TGAGACAAGACAATCGCTTGAACCCTGGAGGCGGAGGTTGCGGTGAGCTGACATGGCACCATTGCACTCCAGCCTGGGCAACAAGAGCGAAACTCCATCAAAAAAAAAAAAAAAAGCTGGTGATTTTGGAGGCCGTAAGGCCAAACTGAGCTGACAGACGAGTCTGAGCCGGGCTGCAGGTGGAGACAAGTGTCCTAGCCCAGCTCTGACTCTAACCCTGTGTCTCTGTGGGGCCTCCTGGTCCAAGTTGGAAATGAAGGGGCTGCGTTCAGCTGTTTCCAGCACCGGGCACTAGACGCTGGCCTGGTGGACACACTAGTTCATGGGAAATGACCCTGTGGTGCCAGTGGCTCCAGGCAACTGTAGGGATTTCTGTCTTTTCACACTGTAGTTTTGAGTCTGCAAATTCTGTGAGTAATTCCAAAAGCCTCTAATTCTGGGAGACTGGCACTTGGTCGGGGAGAGTGGCTGTCCTCTCCTCCATTCTTCCCCTGGCACTGCTCTGTGCTGCTCTTAGAAGCCCTTTCCTGCCATGACACCTGGTGGTTTCATGATCAGACAGAGCGTTTCCAGTGCATTTCAATAGAGCTGTGGTTGATTGTAGGAACTGAATAGTTCTGGAAGGCTGCACATGCATAAGAGTGTGTCCAGGATTCGGTGTCCAAGTTCTGGTTCCTCATCCCCGAGCAAGTTGGGAGCTGCTGGGATGGGGGTTGCTGGACAGTGGGAAGCAGGTGAGGCCTGGTGGCGGCCTCAAGACCTGGAAGCCGTTGCCCCAGCCCTTCCTTTCTTTGGCCTTTGTCTCTCCAAGGGCCTCTTAATACCTGTGTCCTGGCTCTCAGGTCTGCATGCAAGGAACCGTTTGATGATTGGCCTACACCATTCCCTCTGAGGCCTTGGGAAAACCCCTGCACTCTGCAGGCCTCGGTCTCCCCCTCCATTAGGTGTCCCTTGGTCCTCCCAGCTCTGACAGTCTACTGGGTTGTGCAGTGGTGGCAGATGGTGTTGGGGGAGGTCTGTCTTGCACCTGGGGCTATAGGCTGACTCTTAAGCGGTAAGAGGATTTCACAGGTGTCGGGGACACTTTCCTCCTGGTCCACTGAAATGTCACAGGGGGCGCTCACTCAGGCCAAAGCCTGGGAAGATTCAAATTACTTCTGGGGCCATGCAGAGCCCCAGGATCCCTCAGCAGACAGGAACATTTTCTAGGAGCTGTAAATTCAGGTCTTAATTTATGATGGGGGTAGGGGAAAGGAGGCCTTTCAGAGGCTGCTAAGTGCCTTTTAGGGCAGTGACAGAGCTTGGAGGCCCCAGAGGGCAGCAGCCTCTATTCTAAGCTGCACATCTCAGATGCCAGAACATTCTCTTCCCATCTTTGCTGTGTTCCTGCCCCATTTGTCAACTGATTCCCTATTGTTTTCTGCATGTCTTTGTCTCTCTTTTTCTGTGTCTATTATTATCTCTCTCTCTCCTTTTTTCTCTGCCTACCTCTATGTAATATAGAGCTGAACTCTGGATTACTGCCTGTGTGGTTAGTCATAGAGGTGCCCCTCCCCGCTTTTTAAAATCAAGCATGTAGGACATAATTTTTAAAAGCAGTCATCCTTTTTGTCCTCTGAGAGAGAGAGAGAGAGAATTGCATTTTGAGTGTGGCCTCTGGGCAGTGTCCTGATTACAGCAGGAGGAGCTGCCTGAGGTTTAGAGCATGGGAAGTGAGTGAGCATGTGTGTGTTTACATGTGTGCATGTGTGTATGTGTGTGTGGATGGGCATGCGTGCATGGTGCACACGTGTGTGAGTTTCACTGCCAAAGACCCTTCTCTAACAGAATGTTCTTTTCTCTCTCCTCGGTGCTGTTGGGGACGTGGATGTAAGTGTTCCAGACAGGCGTGCTCTTCTGCAGACATTTGCTGCCTTCCATTAATGCTCCTGCTAATGTGTGCTGTGTGGGATGTTTTTGCTAACCTAGGGGAGGTTCTACTGCACTGCAGGGGTGGGGCGGCCCTAGGCCCAGTGCAGGCTACATAGGCCTTTAAAGGGCTGAGAGGCTCTGCCAGTTTCTCCCTCCCTGCCTTCCCCACAGAGAGAAGAGGTGGAGCCTGCAGCCCTGGCTGCTGTAACCCTGCTGACACGTTTGCTAATACAGAAACATCAGCCAAGGCCACACACCCATTCCCCTGCTGTGGAAGACAGCAGAGACCCTGCCCTTTCCTAGAAGCAACCCAGCTTTGGGCATCATAGTGGCAGCTCTGTAGGCTCAAGGCCGTGGCCACCATCACCTGAGGTTTGCAAGTTGTTATGGCCATGAACTTGGGTGGGAGACCCTCCTTCCATACACGTTGTCTCTGGGAGCCAATTAGAGTCCTAAGATATGGATAGCAATACTCTTTCAGGCCTGTTGCCAGGGGTAAGGACCTATTGGGTCACCAATCTTTAGATCTTCAGGGACAAGAACACAGAGGAGGCAGAGCATGGGATTTTCTACCCAGCTACTCACTCTCATGCTCCTCCTGGTGCCTTTCCTTTGGGACTGTGTTCTGTGGGGTTCATTTCTCCATGTATATTCCTTCCTGATAGAAAAAGGAGTTAGGTCTACTTGTGGAAATATATCTAAAGTAGCAAATCAAAGTAAGAAAATTGAAGCATGGGGAAAAGGGAGTGGGCAAGTAAGATGGAATCAGTGGGGAGAAGAACATTTTAAATGCATGCCATCAAGGTGCAGACTGTCGAGACACCTGGCTTCCTTGAAACCACTGCAAAGAGGGAAATACAATTAGTTAAGAGATTCATGTCCACTGTGCAACAGCCAGCCAGAGGCGTGGAAGCTTGTCTTATTTAGAATGTTTATTCTCACTGGTTCTGAGAGGAAGGCAAATATTATAGACAACACTCTTGGCAGAAATGCTCAGCGGACACAGTGACTAGGAGAAGTCTTCTCTTTTTAGGAGGTTCTCTCTGTAGCTTCTTCCTGAGGCTACTTCTGGCTCCCTTACTACCCACACTGACCTTTTTTGCTCCCAGCCTCTGCTGAGCTGAGCACTTATTTCTAATCCTGCTTGGATATCTGGGTTGTCCTTGAACCATCACTCCTACTGGGCTGGAGGATCATTTCTTTTCTACCCTGCAATCCTTGCAGTGGAGAACATGCACAAAGCCTGAGATTATAGTGATGATGGTGATTTTGGTAATGTGTGAGTTCATTGCTCAGCCTCAGTGAATCCAGACTGGATGACTGGCCTGGGTTTTTAGATGCCTGAGGATCTCACGGTGACTTTGGGCCACCTTCTGACACCCACAGCCATCAGTACAGGGAAAGTCCTGGACCTGGATGTGGAGGTTACAGCATATGCAGAGGCACAGACTCGAACGGGCACCTTCCCCACTTCCACGTCATGGAGTTTGCTGCTGGGGTGGAGCTGGCCAGGCTGCTTCTGCAGTTTTTGCCTTGGTCTGAGGGCTTTTGGTCTTCTTTCCCTCCTGCCACGCAGGAGGTATCTGTGTCCAGAAGGAATTTCCTGGTTTGGTTAATGGGAGTATCAAGCTCTGACTTGGGACGAGAGCTGAGCTCTACTGAGATGACTTCAGGATTCTACTTAGTTTAGTTGATGAGTGGCCACTGTGTGCCCAGCCTTGGGTCAGGTGCTTAGAGGGACTGAGGGAGGATCAGCCATGGCCCCCCAACCTCAGGATGCCTTCTGTTGGCTAAGGCAATGAGACTGACGTGAGGACCAGGGCACCCAACACAAGCTGTGTGGCACAGCCTCCAAGCACTGTCGGGTCTCAGAGTGGGGAGGCCAGGGAGGGTCAGAGTATTCAGCGAGGGCTCCGTGGAGTCACTGGTCTTTGTGCTCAACAGGATGCAGCTGATTAGGACAGAGGAAGGGAGCAGAGGACAAACTAAACCCAGAGTAAATAAGCTGAGGGAAGTGCAGAGTAGAAATAAAAAATAATAATAATAATAAAAAAATCAAAGGAACATCAATGATCTCAGGACTTTACTTACTAAGGCCCAGCCTGAACCAATCACACCCCAGCCTAAAATTCAGCTTTCGGTGCTGTGCTGCCTCCTGCTGGCTGTTGGGGAGCACAGCAGTGGTAGCTGGTAAAGCTGCCCAAGATGAGGGTTCAGTTGTCTGTTTTACTCCACGCCTGGTGGTGGAATAGTCTAGCAAGTCCACTGTTGATGGAGAGAGAGCACATTCGGTGGCCGAATATGTTCTTAGGAGCAGGGTGTCCCAGGAAGAGCTCTGGTTTCTATTTGGAAGCCTCATGGTGATTGGACCAGATGGCTTGAGATCTCCTTAGTTCTGCATTCTGTGATTCTAGGTAAAAACAATAGATGAAGCATAGAAAGATGTGCGTGTATGATATCAGATAAGCTGGGTAGGGGCAGAAGATATTTTACATCTCAGCTAAGAACCGCCTAGCCAGATGACATGGAGTATGTATTAGCATTTAACATTTTAAAAATACTGTGGGTTCAATGAGATGAATTAATTCTGAAGCTTTTCCTACAGATGTACTCAAGGCAGACTAAAACAGGAATCTTGCTTTTTTTTTTTTTTTTGTCAGAGGCTTCTGTCAGATTCTCCTTTCTTAGGTTTCTCTGCTTCTCTAGGACTGGGCCTTTAGGGGGGAAAAAAAAACTATATAGCTTTGTTTAAAGTTATCCCTTAAGGCCTCCTGGCATTTTACATCCTGTCTCTTACAGAATGCTTGGAGTTGAATATGCAAGTATAATATACACTGTCAACATGGCTTGTATGTATAACATAGAAACTGCTTCCCCACCCCACCCCACATCACTGCTGCCATCTTCTCTAGAGGAGATTCTTTCCCTAAGCATTCACCTGGTGTGGGATCACAGGACTGAGCTGCAGGGATTGATGTGTCTCAGTTAAGGCCGCTTCTTTCTTCACCCAGGGAAGTGGTGCCGCCTTGGCAGCTTTTCAGTAGATTCTGAGTCTGTGGTTGTTTCTGTGCACAGTGCCTGGAGATTCAAACAGCTTCATTTTCACAATCCCAGACCCCCTGCAAGGAGGCCCCCAAAACATCAGTGCTTCCTCAGACCCAGGGGCCTCAGCTGTCCTCACAGGCCTGGCTTGCTGTGCTGTGTGCCTAACCTTGCCCTTCCCTGCTCCCTACACTGATGCCTCCTTGCTATACTTTGTCTCCTCTGTGTAGATTGTAAATGGACATTAAGTGGTTGAGGGAGATGTGAATGAGGGTGGTGTGAAGGCATGGGAGCCTCACCAGGTCCAAAACCCATTGGCGTTTTCTGACGAGGAGGAGGAAGACCTGCTGGATTTCATGTACAAGTATAAAGCACCTCGAAGGACGGAATTGGCCCTGGAGGTACACAGTGTCTGGGGCTGTGGGTTGGAGTGTGTTTTCCAAAGGCTGTGCCCTGGACATTGGGGGTCCTGGGAGCATCGTCTCTTGGGGCACCAACATCTCCTCAATACCTGGGGTGGAATGACCTTCCATCAGACAAGCAGAACCAGCCACTGGATAGCATGCAGCTACTTGCCAAGGAGAGGAAATCCTATTAATTTCATTTAGAAATAGGAGTGTGAGCTGGGTGCAGTGGCTCACGCCTGTAATTCCAACACTTTGGGAGGCTGAGGCAGGTGGATCACCTGAGGTCAGCAGTTCGAGACCAGCCTGGCCAACGTGGCAAAACCCCTTATCTACTGAAAATACAAAAATTAGCCAGGCGTAGTGGCGTCCACTTCTAATCCCATCTACTTGGTAAGCTGAGGCAGGAGAATCGCTTGAACCCGGGAGGAGGAGGTTGCAGTGGGACTGCACTGCTGCACTCCAGCCTGGATGACACAGCGAGACTCCTTTTCAAAAAAAAAAAGAAAGAAAGTAATAGGAGAGTGGTAAAGTATCTAGGTCTTTATTGTTTTGTTTTGTTTTTTTCCAGGTATTAACTACTACTACTCTAAGTTGACGTACAAGTGAAAAGCAACCTAAATGAGTGTTTTGAGGGAAGAAAACTCAGAATGTGTTATTTGAAAAGTTTTCATAAGTAAGAACAAAGCTTGTTCATCGCTGTATCTCCAAGAGACAGCATAGTGCCTGGTACAAAGTAGCTATTCATGAAATGTTACTGAAGGGGTACAGCCCTTTAGAGTTACCAGAACCAATACCCTTGACATACATGCTATTGTCAGTTGTAGGATGTGGATGGAGCTCTGGCAGCAGGAGGGCTGAGCCTGGAGCCTCCTGGGCCTTGCTCTGTGACGTGGGTAGGGAGTCACCAGTTATAAGCGCAGGTGCGGGGACCCCAGTCTTTCTCTCTGCTTCCTAAGGTCTCCTGTCTTATTCCCCATCTGCTGAGTATCACGACCTGAGAGGCCATCTGAAGCAAACAGGAAGTCTCTGTACAGACCCTTGTGAGACTTACATGGGGAGATGCCTTGAAATATTCCCTTCCACAGACACTGAGCAGCCTAGCATTCTTATTCATTAGGACTGTAATTATGACCACCTCTATGTGCAGTTAATCAGGTTCCTTTCCAAGGTGAGGCGCACATGCATCCCTTTTAAAGTTAAAGGGTTTGGGAAAGGATGTTCTGGGCTTGGACACTGCTGGAGGAGTCCGGCCTGGGCAATCTGGCCTGGGGAGCCTCCTGATGGGGAGAGGAGCCCAGCCTAAAGAATTCTAGGGCCCAAGGGTTTGTGCTGTTTTGCTTTTGTTTATTAAAGCTGCACAAAATGCTTTACTGTTTACTGTTCACCAGCCTGCCAAGAGGCAGATTACTGTAAAGGTGGGTTCCGTTGTTTCTGTTTTCAGTCTCTTTCCAGAGGTGGCTGGTAAGCATCTCGTAGTGGTAAGGCTGTAGCATGAGGATTCTATGAGAGGGCCTGAGTCTTGTTCTCTAGCTCATTCACTTCCTCCCTTCTACGTGCCTGCCCAGCACTGAGCCACTCACCAGGAAATGGTGGTGAATGTGACATGGGCCTGCCCTCAGGAAGTCCCCAGTCTGGTGGGGAGTGAGCAGGGCCCCCACACACCCCCTTCTCACTGGGTGCAAAGTCCTCTGCTGTGGGACATGTACAAAACATGAGAGAACACAGGAGGTGACAATGCCTGGTTGTATGTGGCTAGGCAGTGGCAAGAGGGGCTCCGGGAAACCTTTGCAGAAGTGACCTTTGAGCTGGGTCCTCAGGAGGCCTAGAAATATGCAAGACAGAGGAGGGAGGGAAGGGCGTCCAGTCAGAAGGAAGACAGGTATGAACGGGCACAGTGTAGAGAAAGTTCTATGTGTATACAGAGAAGTGGACAGATATGGGGGCTGAGGGTAGGTCGGGGCCAGTTGTGCAAACCCCTTCGAGTGCTGTGCCAGAAAAAGTCCCCTTCACTTTCATTGAAATAGGAACTCCTCCTGTGATCTGTGTATCCTATGGAAAGAGGGGTCCCTTGAGAGTCATTTGTGGGAGAGATGAGGTGGAGCCCTTTATATAAGTTGAGCATCCCTAATCGAAAAATCTGAAATTCTTTGCGGACATGATGCACAAAGGTCATGCTCCAAGGAAGTGCTCTTAGGAGCATTCTGAATCTCAGATTTTCCAATTGCAGTGCTCAATTGGAATGTACATGCAAATATTCCAAAATCTGAAAGAAAAATCTAAAATCCAAAACACTTCTGACCCTAAGCATTTCCGGATAAGGGATATTTAACCTGAACTGCAACCTGGTGTTTGCCTTTGTGGTGTGGTGTGCTGTACATTAAGAGGTTTCACATCCAGAAAGGGGACTGGAAATTTGGTGATGAAAATTTGAGGCAAGTGCCAAAAAACATTAGGCTGGTTCCCAAAGGAAGTAACAAAAGCAAAGGAAGCGATGGGGAGATGTCTCCTTCTGCTGAATCATTTAAGATCATTTTGCTCCTCAGGCGGAAACAAGAAAGATGTGTCATTCTGCACAACCGTTCCCTTGGGAGATCGAGGAGCATAATTTAAGAGGGAGGCATCAGCCTCTCAAAGGGTCAGCTTCATGCGATATGTGGGATGGGACTCTGATGATTGCTTCCTGTTGTGGAGATTCAGGGAGACCCCAGCCCTAGCCAGCATTGGCCAAAGGAGCTGGAAGTCTCAACACAATGCCTTCCAGGTGCTGACCTCAAGATTCCACATTTACACCAAACTGAGGGACACCTTTCTGTTTTCTCTACCAGGCACCGCCTAGAATCCTTCGATCTCGCTTCAGGAAGAAAAGTACCTCATCCTCAGCCACCGAAACCACGTGAGTGAGATGAGCCAACAGCACCGGATCCACAGAATGTTTCTTCTCTGCCTTAAAGAGCTATTCACTAATAACATAGAAATCCGCAAGCTGGGTGTGCTTTGAGTGTGCAGCCTCACAAACATGGCCTTTTCTCTCTCCCCTTCCACTTTTAAGGATTTCTTTTTTTCCCCTTTTCTTTATTTTGCTGGGGAGAGGCTAAAGGGAAAGGTAGTAGGGGCGGGGGTAGTGACCTTTAAGTCTTCTGAGGTTGGTAATTTTCCACAATTGGATTGTCATTATAGACAGCAGTGTGTTAATTAGAAAGATAAGAGAATCACCCCTATGCCGCTGAGATGTACAGTTGTAATTTATCTGTTGCATACTTAGTTTTTAGTCCTGTAAATGCAAACAAAGCATTTTTTAAAACTTTCTTTGTTCTTGGTACTAATACTTTGAACTATGATGTACATATTTATGGCTTTTGGCTTTTAATATAATGGACTTGCAAGGGCTGCCAGAGGTTCTGACATGTAAGAAAACTGCAAAAAACAAATATAGAAAAATATTTTGATTCTAGAGAACGTCTCAGATGTGCTTATAAAGCTTCCAAATACAACTCCAGTAAGACATCCCTTTCCCTGCAGGAATGTGGTCTATATTCTTTAGATAGTTGTTTAGTTAAAAGACCAGACAAGTTACAAACTAAGAGAAACAATATTTCACAACACAGTAAAGTGTGATGAGAGGTCAGGGGAACATCCTAGGATAAGAGAAAAGTCACAGGAAGCTCATCTCCTCCCTGGATTCTGAATTAGGAGCTTCTGAATCTTTTCCAGGGATAGGCAGGTAGCTCACCCTTGGCGCAATTTCTTGAGGATGGGAACGTGTAGAGCTGTTGGAAGGAGTAATTCTGTGCTTGACAAAGGACAATTTCTCCTTTATCGTGACCAGTGCTGCTGATTTCCCCAGACAGAGGAGCTTACACTGAGCACCTTGTTTTAGCGAACTCTAGCGACACTTGTTTAGCTTAGCAAAAACAAACACACAAAAAACTGAGAACTGTGCTGTTTCAGATACGCCATAACAGACATCTGAAACACATGTGTAACCATCAAATGGTGGGCTCTAGAATGGTTTTCAAGCTTGAGATCTTTATGGGTTACACTTGCTGGTCAGACCCAGGAGCACCTGTGGCTCACACCTTCTGTTCCCCTCCTGGCCTGTGCAGAATAGAAACAGCAGACTCACACTCAATGGGCACTACAGGCCTTATCAGACGTTTTATACAAGCCTGGATTGCTTAGTAGGGGAATAAGGCACTCTCTGAGGGGGCTTTCCACTTAGATTGAGAATTTTATTTGAAAAGAATCTGGTTTAAATGGCACTGTGGTCCGAGGTAGCTGCTCTCCCCGCTGAGAGCTGAGCCGAAATGTAAGAATAATATATTTGTGCTTCGAGTTGGTGTTTTCTTTCAGTGTAATGCATGCAGTGGTCACAACCCAGTTACTCATAATATTTGGATTGTATTTGTTCGTGGATATGCCCAGACGACTAGATAATTAGTGTTATATACCATATAGAACTGTCAATCAACTATAAACAGGCCCAATTAAAAACTGTTCCATTACTACGCAAACACATTAGAGGCCTTTGCTGATGATACGTTAGCTGGACCTTAGCCACCCCAGAAAGGGTTTAATTTGAAGCTGATTGTTGCCAGATATGCATATTGGAATCCCGTCTACCCATAGTTCCTCTGAAGGTGATTTTGTAATTTGCAAGAGTATAGGAAAATTTACCTAAAAGCGAATTTGTGGCTGAGAGGATAAACAGAGGCTGTTTGCTCATTTTCTGTGCCCCACACCCACCGATACCTAAATCTGTTAAGGAACACAGAAAATGTTTTCTTTGTGCTCATTGAGTAGTTCCAGACGGAAGAATAATACACTCTTTAAAATATATTTACCTGTTAGTTGGAAGTACCCAGAATTATCAGAAACAAGAGCAAAAAAAAAAAAGCTTACACAGCTTCTTAGCAATTTTTTTTTTTTTTTGCCATAACAATAAATTGCCTGTAGCAGCAGTTTAAAATCCTATTGTGAACAAGCTATATTTTCGCCATTACAATGGAAAGTTGTGACAAGTACAGGTTATCAAGTTTGCACTTAACTATGCCAAAAAAAAGTTTGAAGCGCTCTATTCTCAGACATGCTGTATTACTTCTCATTCAAGATTGAAAAATATGAAGGTATCCAAACTGCTGTCTTAATGTAAATGTAACTATTTTTCCTTCAAGTGTTGACTAGGGAGTCGGTTTCTCTCTTAAAGACACTCACTGTACAACTGAGAGCAGCTGTCATATTTCTGGCAAAATGTGTTTACGTATCTGACAAGCTGTACATTTGTGTATGAACTGACATAAAATGTGAAAGCCTGTAAGTGTACATGTAGTGGTGTGGTGTTCTGTCTAGAGGATACAACTGAATGTTTTTAATTTGCTGACTTACAGACACAGGCTGTTTACAAAATGCTAGCTGGAAAGTCTGTAATGTTCATGTCATAAC
Organism: Mandrillus leucophaeus; assembly: GCF_000951045.1. Classification (NCBI taxonomy): domain Eukaryota; kingdom Metazoa; phylum Chordata; class Mammalia; order Primates; family Cercopithecidae; genus Mandrillus; species Mandrillus leucophaeus. The sequence continues at coordinate 299,836 of NW_012110785.1, read as the reverse complement.
TTTTAGTTAATTGCCATTGAGCACCTGTTCTGAGGAGGTGAGATGTGGACTTGTGCTTATGAACTGGAGAGTTTACTCACAATCCCTCCTGGCTTTGTGTGAATAGCTTGCTCACTTTGCTGGCCTTTGAAATGTGTTCTCTATGATAAGCTGTCCGTGTGTTTGTGATAAGAGTGCTTGTCAACCATGACCATCTTTGAGCCTTCCTAGTCTTTCACCTGGCACAGTATTTGAAATGGCAAAGGATGTGCTTCATCCTCTAACAGTGTACACTCCCAGAGCTGATATTCTGGATTGTGACTGTGCACATTTCCTCTAGTTCATTTCTGTAGTCCCTATAGAACGATCTGTAATAAAATAGTATACTGGACTGTGCATCAAAGGGATGTAAAATTACAGTATTCCAAAGGTTGAAGTTCTGCTGTTTTGTTATAATGCCTGATACACATCTTGAATAAAGTCTTAACATTTTTCTTTTAAAAACTATCTTTGTAACGTTGGACTTAAAAGGAAAAAGGAAATGCTTTTTTTCAAATATGGGAGGTAGCAAGGATTAGAAGCTGAGTGCTCAGCCATGGACTGGCCTGGTGACTTGGCCCCATGCCTGCTGCATAGGATGTTGAGAGGGCAAGAAAATCAGATGATATAAGTGTTTTGAAAACCAGTTCATCACACAACTACAAACCTGAAAGTATCACTTTTATTTTACATTTTAAAAAATCATCAGCAGAAACTAGGTAGCTGTGAAAATAGAATAGTCCACTGGTAGAGTTTCAATTGTGCAAACAGACCTTTGGTCCATCATTTTTCTTCTCTGAACATTTCTTCATCTGCAAATGGGGGAGTGCCTGTGCAGGTGACAACAGGGTGGTGAAGGGCCACTGTGGGTGGAAGGGATACCCTAAAACCTGCTGCAGCCCTTACCTTTCACATCTGAACAGGCAGACTCAAACTTCATTGGGTGGCCACAAAGACTTGGAAGCTCAAAATTTGAAACATCAAAATTAAACACAGACCCAATTTCCTTGCATTTTTAGTCCTGTATTCTAGGTTTGACAAAACCACTGTAAAATAAAGCAGCAGTAAGCAAAGAAGCAGATTCAGAGGACTAAAAGCAGGAAGAGATGGGAAAAAAAGCCTGGAAATCCATTCATTTGTTTATTTACTGAGCCTGGTCCAATGTTGACAGAACTGGGATTATCCAGGTTAAGAGTTGGCAAAGGACAAGAAAGCAAAGTAATAAAGTTTAAAAGCCGAACTCGTACAGTGTTATGAAGAAGTGTTTATTTAGTATTTATAGTACCAGATTACAGTCACTTGTTGATTTAGATATGAATTTTCTTATGTTGTTAGAAGACTCAGGGAAATACACAGGATCCCAAGGAGTGAGACTGAGATTCTGGGTCTTATTAGCTGTACTTTGGGTAATTTATTTAACCCTCTCTCAGCTTCAGTTTCCTCAAATATAAATTAGGGCTTAACTAATCATTATGTCCTTTGTAAGACTGGAAATATGGATTAGCAGTTTATGATATGTATGTACCCAGTTTTGTAGATATGCTGGGACATAGTAGGTGTTCAATAAATTATACATATACCCGAATAAACAAACTATGCATATGTTATAAATTATACATATAATCGAACATCATTTAGGTAAACTCTTTAATGAAAGACATTTATTGTCTTTATTGTCAGATTATAAAATCAGTGTTGATGATAAGCCCTCCTACCCACAAAACAAAAATCGTACGTATGAAATTCCCTTTCCCCTAAGTTATGTGCCTGTCAGCCGTCCCACTTCAGACCATCTTTGGATGCTGAGGCTCTGGTTGCCAGCCCTTATCTCTATCCTCCTGTCCCTGGTCTAGAGGAGAAACGAAGGTGCTCTGAGGCCCCTGTAACAGAGACCCTTGTCATCCATATTTGGGTTAAAGAAGTCATGGAGGCTGTGCAAAAGTCTCCTTCTCCCCAACTTCTGCAGACACCATTTCCATCCTACTACCCAGAGGTACATCAGAGGGCAGGAGCCAGGCAGGTGACAAAGATGTGGAAGCCTTCTAAGTGGTTGGCTTTGCCGTCTCAGAAGTGCGAAGAAATGAAAATCCATCAAAACAGAATGCCATTCCATGTTTCAGGCTTTTACCTTACCTCAAATCAAATGTCTGTTCTTTATTTATTGGTCCCATAAATAGACACACACTTGGACTTCTGGTTGTAGAACATTCTGTTGTTATCCTTTCTCCTTTTAATAAACACACACTATTTTTTTTTTTTTTTTTTTTGAGACGGAGTCTTGCTCTGTCGACCGGCCTGGAGTGCAGTGGCCGAATCTCAGCTCACTGCAAGCTCCGCCTCCCAGGTTTACGCCATTCTCCTGCCTCAGCCTCCTGAGTAGCTGGGACTACAGGCGCCCGCCACCTCGCCCGGCTAGTTTTTTGTATTTTTTAGTAGAGACGGGGTTTCACCGTGTTAGCCAGGATGGTCTCGATCTCCTAACCTCGTGATCCGCCCGTCTCGGCCTCCCAAAGTGCTGGGATTACAGGCTTGAGCCACTGCGCCCGGCCTACACACACTACTTTCAAGGAATTCCCAATAATCCTGGCCTGACATGCTGCAGAACTTCAATTTCATAATTTTACTAACAGAGGAATTTCATCTTATTATCACCAACTACTACATTAAAGTTTCTGAAACAGTAATTCATGCATAATTCTATTTAATAATGGTTTTCAAAGTACTTTGCTGTTTGAAAATGCTTCCCAGATGATTCTGATGGGAGAGTTGGGAACCACTGCCCTAGACTGTAACCACTCAATTGAAGAGATGCTTCCCTGCCCACTTCAAGTAAACAATGCTTAACTCTTTCATCATTTCTAAAACAACTGAGATTACTTTCTCCCCTTAGTTTCTACAATGATTGTTGAAAATTTGTGGGAAAAGTTTATCCTTACAAATGAAAACATGAAATCTGAAATGGATAAACTAACTTTTAAGAAATACATATCCTTACCTGAGAAGCTGAGGCAGGAGGACCACCTGAGCCCAGGAGTGCGAGGCTTCAATGAGCTATGATTGCACCACTGCACTCCAGCCTGGGCAACAGAGCAAAACTCCTGTCTCAAAAAAAAAAAAAAATACCTATCTTTCAAAACTTGCATAAGAAGCCCTTGTCTTCACTTGTACAGCCTCTTCTGTTTCATGAATGAGCATGCTGAAGGGCTCCTCTCCTCTCTATGAAAAAGTGTTGTTAAAATAAATGAGAAGTGTTATGAACACAATGAACCTGGTGTGTTAGACATTAAGTGTGCTGCCACCCCATGTGAACCTCCAAGTGAAATTGCTCACATAACTCTTTTTTTGCTGCAAACTTGCTAATACAAAGCGGGCTAGGGTGGGCTCCTGACTTAAGAACAGCCAATCCCTACTCTAGACAATGACCCAAACAGACCTAGTATAAAAAGGTAGTCTGACCCAGTTAAATTTCCTTGGCAACTGGACACTAGAGACAGGAGCTGAAGGTCACGATGTAGAAAAGAACCTCAAAGGTGCAAGTTAGTTATTCCAAAGGAACAGAAACTGTAAGTATGCAAAAGCTGTGTAGAGAAGTTGGTGAACACAAGAGAATGGAGTTAACAATGTAAAAAGAAGCAAGTCACATGCATGGCAGAGCCTAAGCCTAAACATCCACCTGCCCCTGCTGAGGAGCACCACCCAATTTCTGCTCTTCTTGATGCTGGGGGGTGATTTCTGGGTGGGAGATGGGTTTGGTGAGGTGGTTCCTGAATTCCCAGGCACATATCCTTAAAATAATGTCATACTGTTTGAGCTAACTTGTGGCTTTTGAGTCTTCTTATGTTTGTCCCACTTGAGATTCCTTGCAACTAAAAGAGCCTAACTGAAACAACTAGTTAAGCCAATACCATTTGTTAAAAATAATGCACCATTCTAAATTTCTGTTTCTCTAACCAAATCTGGCAAAGTCGGATCCATTAAGTTTTACACTTTTATAAGTTTAATGTTGTCACTGTATGTTTACATATTCATTGGTACAATTTACATCAAGTTTTGTACTTATCCATTTTTGCAAAGATATCATGTACACAAAGATACATATCCAATAACTGAGAAACAAGTGAAACTTCTATACTTTCAGGTTTGTTCGATCATGATACTTCTGATAAGGATCATCGACATACCAGTTTCGCCTCTTCCAGAAGGACGTCGTCATCTTATCTAAGAGTTTACTCTGGGTTTTATTGCAGAACACAAATTCCCTCAATCGCTTTTTTCTTGCAGGTGTCTTTTTCCATAATTTTTTCTTATAGCCAGCCTGTCAGATATTACAAAGAAATGTAAAGCATCATATTATGTATGAAACAACAGGTATCTTCACAACTCAAGGTTTATAGACCCAATAAGAACAAAAACCACACTTCCATAGGGGCTGGAATATTTCTTGGAAAGATGCGATTCTTTACTGGGGGCGGGGCAGGATGGAGAAAGCATGTGTAGTTTGAAAAGAAATAGTAATAAATAGTATTTTAGAAAAAAATGTTACTTAAACTCACAGAAAATAAAACTAAATGTGTGTGGCTGGGAAAGTACAAGATAATGACATAGAATTATAATCACTAACTTAACAGGTATGATCTTACTATCTCTTCAGCAATCTTTAACAACGTACTATTATTCTTATTTTACATCTTTAAAAAAAGAAACCATTGATTAGAGAAGTAGCAGACAGAGGTCTGAGGGCCAATAAGAGTTCTTTTTTTGTTTTGTTTTGAGACAGGGTCTCACGCCGTCATCCAGGCTGGAGTGCAGTGGCGTGATCACAGTCACTGCAGCCTCTACCTCCTGGGTTCAAGTGATCCTCCTGCCTCAGCCTCTCATATAGCTGGGACCACAAGTGTACACCACCATACCCAGCAAATTTTTTAAATTTTGTAGAGATGAGGTCTCGCCATCTTGCTCAGGCTAATAAGAGTTCTTAACCACTGTCTTTCCTAATGTAGAGGAGGATGCAGTGCTGGCTAGGTAGCAACATTAATATTTCTTAAGCTGAGTATTACAAGAGCTGAGAAGCACAGTTCTCAAATACATTGCTTCATTTATTCTTTTCACACACAAGGGACCAATTTTTTTAGGAAGTACTTTTCTAAGGAATTATGAATATGGTAAGACTATTATTAGGAGTGGTGAAGGAATGGTTAACCCACATATTCAACCCAGAACTTTCATATACACCCATATAGATATTATTAATTTTGAATAATTAATTTTTAAAGACAGGAAAGGAAAATTAGATTGAATATAAAAACTATAATCATAGCCTGTTTAAAGTAGAAGGGATCTTAGGTGCCACCCAGCTTAACATCTGGCTAAAACCACACAGTGAGCCCTTGGGTCCTTTCAAGCCAAGGGTTCTTTATGGCACAATACCAACTGAACAAAACCATGGCTCTTTGCTGAGAATGTGCCTTGGGTTTCTGACATGTCTTAGTATCATCACTGTGACCATCAACTTCTATAAGGACAGTGATGAAATTAGGAAAGGTTATTTAATAGTTCTGGTTTTAAAATGCTAGAAGTTAGATTTTTGCTACTCACTGCTTACAATTTTAAATGCAAACATTCAAAGCCAAATCTCCACATCTGTGTAATAATTTTATAGTTTGCAGGCCAAACTGGGTTACTATGGATCTCTGACGTACAAACACTTAATTTGCTGCCCTGCCCATTACCACCAGTGTCCTTTAAAGATTATTCACGGAATGGAACCACTGTGAAAATGCTTGAATTTTTTTACACAGTCTCTAGATTCAAAAATGGAAGGAGGTAATAAACAATAAATATCAAGGACTGCTGGATGAAACCGTGTCACGGAAGATACTTTGTTTTACACATTAGTATGAATTAATCTACCCAGATTTTTTGTTTTTCTCTGAAAATTAGATTTTGAAGAGGCAGGGCATTCTATACCGGGTATACTTTCGGGAGCCCTGAACTGAAGCTAGGTACTATGATTGGAGAGTATGATCGGGTCCTTTACAGTAACATGAGGGCTCCAGAGCCCAGTGAGAGGGATATGGAAAGGAAGGCAAGGAAACCCACCCATTTCATTTTACCTAGGGCTAGAAGAGGACCTGGAAATAATTGGTATAAAAACAAAGTGGGGGCTAGGCGCCATGGCTCATGCCTGTAATCCCAGCACTTTGGGAGTCTGAGGCACGTGGATCACTTAGGGTCAGGAGTTCAAGACCAGCCTGGCCAATATGGTGAAAACCCGTCTCTACTAAACATACAAAAATTAGCCTGGCATGGTGGTGCATGCCTGTAATCCCAGCTACTCCGAAGGCTGAGGCAGGAGAACGGCTTGAGCCCGTGAGGCAGAGGTCACAGTGAGCCAAGATTGTGCCACTGCACTCCAGCCTGGGCAACAGAGTGACACTCTGTCTCAAAAAAAAAGAAAAAAAAAAAACCACACACACACACACACAAAAGGGAAGAATGTTTCCAGTGGTCTCAAATTCACAAAACTCAGAACATTAGACCTTTAGTTTAGCTGCTTATGGATTATATGAGCTTCTGCTGACTGGTGTAGGAAACTACCCACCAGTGTTTCAACAGAGATAAGAGCTGAGAGTTCCAATCAACCCATTTATCTACAAATTTAGGACTGTTTATAAAACAGGGGAGAATCCTTTCAACCTTTCAAACATCAAGAAAGTTCTACCAACTATTTTATTTTTACAGGGAACCAAATTTTGATTTTTAAAGATTTAATTTCCAAGTAATAAAAGGGAATTACGATTTGGGCAGTTACTGTATCTCAAAAATGGTTTTGCAAAACCGGTTGGTCTTTCTTTTTTTTTGAGATGAAGTCTCACTCTGTCACCTAGGCTGGAGTGCAGGGGCGTGATCTTGGCTCACTGCAACTTCCGCCTTCCAGGTTCCAGAGATTCTCCTGCCTCAACCTCCCAAGCAGCTGGGATTACAGGCACCTGCCACAACGCCTGGCTAATTTTTCTATTTTTAGTAGAGATGGGGTTTCACCATTTTGGCCAGGCTGGTCTCTAACTCCTGATCTCAAGTGCCTTGGCCTCCCAAAGTGCTGGGATTACAGGCGTGAGCTACATACAGTGCCTGGCTGAATTCTGTTTCATTTTAATCTGCTCACGCTCCTTTTTTGTTCGAGATGGAGTCTCGCTCTGTCGCCCAGGCTGGAATGCAGTGGTTTGATCTTGACTCACAACAACCTCCACCTCCTGGGTTCAAGCAATTCTCTGCCTCAGCCTCCTGAGTAGATGGGATTACAAGTGCCTGCCACCACGCCTGACTAATTTTTGTATTTTTAGTAGAGACGGGGTTTCACCATGTTGGCTAGGCTGGTCTTGAACTCCTGACCTCGTGATCCACCTGCCTTGGCCTCCTAAAGTGCTGGGATTATAGATGTGAGCCACCACGCCCGGCCTCGCACTCCTTTTTCAATTTAGTAACAGTGTGAAGACTCACCTTTCTCCTCACCCATAGGCCACAATGAAGTCGAAGAAACCTATAGATGACAGCTTTCACAGTCTTTCTCTTGCCTTTTCTTGTACTGAAGTATGTTAGAGATCTGACTGGTAGCTTCAGGACACTTGGAAGCACGGGGGCCAATCTAAAAATATATTTAAAAATTTTTAGTATATAATCAGACTGATTAAAGGATTAAAATTCATATCTCCACTGAGAAATGAGTAAAGCTGCTCCAATGGGATGGAACTAACTTTTCATACACAATATTACTTCCAATGACCCATGACATTAAGCATAAATTAGAATAGCAACCATCACCAACTTGCAAGTCTTCTAAAACCTACCCCCTCAATTCCTGTAAAATAATTCATTCTATTATCATCGCTTGATTTCTTATCCATCTTCCCATCAGATTGCAAACTCCTTGAGGACTTCAATTTGTTTACCTTTGTGTCCTTTTTGCCAACTACAGTGCTAGGCACCCAGGGGTGTTTAACTGGATATTTGCTGACTGAATGACCAACACACGCAGCCCACCCTTACAAGCTGAGCATCTTGTGCACCCTCCACTTTGGATGACAGCTTCCACGCAGGAAAGCACACATACAACATCAGAAGCGTGCTGTATTTGGCATTTTCCTGCCGCAGGCGCCTAGATACATGGATGTCAGTCAGAGTCTCCCACTCAATCAAGCAGAAGTCTACATAATTAACTGCAGGTAGGCAAAGAATACCACCTACTTCTAGGATACCTTTGCAGGCATGAATATCTTGGAAAGTTTGTCTAAGCATCATGTTTATTGAAATATACTCTACCAATCAGGCACAGTGGCTCACACCTGTAATCCCAGAACTTTCCAGCTACTCAGGAGGCTGAGGCAGGAGAATATATACCCACAAAGAAATATACTCTACCTATTAAGGATCTCTGAAGTATGCCCACATGTCAGGTTCCTCTCAGATGTGGTAAGTCTGGGAGTGGAAGAAACAACTGGTGTCTGAATATGACTAAAGCGTCCAGTGGACAATGCAGAAATAAGAGAGGCATTCTTGACACAGCTGCGATAGGTTGAAGATGCCAAAATATTCAGGGGCCGTAGGATTCCTGTAAAGATAAGAGCATATATACTTAATATAATACTCCAAAATATGCATCCAGATATTAAAAATTAAGAGATGTATCAATGCCACCAAGTATTAAATACAATTAACGTGCCCTGAGCATCAGATTCATCTGTGAAGCTTTTACCACTTTACTAAGGTAGAACCATAAAATAATTACCGATTTTATGTATACAATTCAACAATTTTTGGAAAATTTAGAGAGCTGCACAATCATCGTCACAATCCAGTCAGATGTTTGCTAGCTCTATGTCCAGTACTAGGAGAAAAAGATGTGTGTAACATTTATTCCCACCTCCCAGATCTTATACTCTGGTGAGACAGAACTCCCACACACAGTACAATGGCAGGTCAGGGATGCACTCGACAAGAGTGGCGAGAGAAAGATTCTTAAAGGAAAGAGAAGAGGCACTTGAGTTCTCCAGAAAGTGAAAGTGCTCTAGAAAATGAACAGGCCCTGTAGTCCCAGCTACTGGGAGGCTGAGGCAGGAGAATGGCGTGAACCCGAGAGTCGGAGGTTGCAGTGAGCCAAGATCGCGCCACTGCACTCCAGCCTGAGCAACAGAGACTCTGTCTCAAAAAAAAGAAAATGAACAGAACCTTAGAAGAGGAGGAACACATTTCAGGCAGGACGAACAACATAAGCAAAGGCATGGGGACTGAAACAAATACAGGTGACCCTTGAACAGCATGGGTTTTAACTGCACAGAGCCACTTACACACAGATTTTCTTCAAAAAAAGTTGTACCTAGTGTGCCTGCCTTTCCAGTCTCCCCTTCTACCTCCTCCTCCTCTTCTTTCTCTGCAATCGTTTTTTTTTTTTTTTTTTTTGCGCAGAGACAGCAAAACCAACTCCTCCTTGGCCTAATCAATGTAAAGATGATGAAGACCTTTATGATGATCCACTTTCACTTAATGAACAGTACCCTATTTCTCTTTCTTATGACTTTCTTTTCTCTAGCTTGTTTCATTGTAAGAATACAGTATATAATACATATAACATGAAGGATATATGTTTTTAAAATTCTTTTTTTGAGGCAGGGTCTTACTCTGTGGCCCAGGCTGGAGTGCAGTGGCACAATCATAGCTCACTGCAGCTTTGACCTCCTGGGCTCAATCCATCCTCCCACTTCAGCTTCCCAAGTAGCTGGGACTACAGCACGTGCCACCATGCCTGACTAATTTTTGTAGAGACAGAATTTTGCCATGTTGCCCAGTCCAATCGTGAACACCTAGGCTCAAGTGATCCACCTGCCTCAGCCTCCCAAAGTGTTAGGATTACAAGTGTGAGCCACCATGCCCGGCCTCAGAATGTTAATCAATGGTTTATGTTATTGGTAAGGCTTCTGGCCAACAGTAGGCTATTAGTAATTAAGTTTTGGAGGAGCCAAAAGTTATACTCGATTTTCAACTGCTTGGGGGTTGACACCCTACCTGCTGTGTTGTTCCAGGGTCAACTGTACATGTATGGGTTGAGGACCAGACCTGCCTCAGAGGCTGAGACTGCTCGCCTGACTATCAGAGACGCCTTGGGAGAAGTAGTGGACAGTGGGGTGGAACAGGTCAGAAGGCAGATTTCAGACAGCCTAGATGTGTGGTGTGAATGAAGTCCTCTTATCAGTCCTTCCAACTATGGCCAGACTAATAGTTCATGGCTGCAAATCAGAATCACTCGTGGATCTCTGACTCCACCCATAAATTCTGACTGAAGTCTAGTGTGGGACTCAAAATTGTGCATTAAACAAGTTCCACAGGACGATGAAAATGTCCTCAGAACTTAAAGTATAAAAAAAAAAAATGCACTAATACAAAACTAAAAAAAAAAAAAAAAAAAAAGTCCTACAGCTGGAATGTGGTAATGGTTGTACAGCTTGCTAAATTAATAAAAAAATCATAAAACTGTACACATAAAATGGGTAATTTTATGGCATATAAATTCTACCTCAATAAAGTTGGTTAACAAAAATACTCCAGCCAGGCGAGGTGGCTCATGCCTGTAATCCCAGCACTTTGGGAGGCTGAGGCAGGCGGATCACCCAAGATCAGGAGTTCGAGACCAGCCTGACCAAAATGGAGCAACTCCGTCTCTACTGAAAATACAAAATTAGCCGGGCGTGGTAGTGTGCTCCTATAATTCCAGCTACTCGGGAGGGTGTGGCAGGAGGATCACTTGAACCTGGGAGGAAGAGGTTGTAGTGAGCCGAGACCGCACCACTGCACTCCAGCCTGGGCAACAAGAGTGAAACTCCATCTCAAAAAAAAAAAAAAAGAGAGAGAAATACTCCACCTGAGTCTGATGCTCAGCTGGGACTTAGAACTACTCTCCTATTTTCTACTGCACTGATTTCAGATAATAAATGAGGGGCCATGTTGATACAGAAGTGCTAGCATTTGAATCAGATGATTTGGGCTCATATGCTAGCTCTATGACTTCCTTGCTATGTAACCAGGGGCAAGTTACTTAACCTCTCTGTGCCCCAGTTTCCTCAAACTTAAATGAAGTTAATTACAGAGAGACAATGAGACTTGAATGAGATGAAGCATGTAAAGTGCCTGGAGGAGTAGCACAGAGAAAACATTTAACGAATGCTAATGGCAGATAATAAAGAAGAGGGATACTTAGCAAAGATGATACAGGTTGAATATTATCTGAAACACCTGTGACCAGAAGTATTTTAGATTTTTTTAAATTTTGCATAAAGGAGATATCTTGGAGATGGGACTCAAGTCCAAACACGAAATTCATTTGTTTCATATACATCTTACACATATAGCCTGAAGTTAATTTTATACAATGTTTTAAATAATTTTGTGCATGAAACAAAGTTTTGACTGCCACCCATCACATGAGGTCAGGTAAAGAATTTTCCACTTGTGGGCCGGGCATGGTGATTCAGGCCTGTAATCCCAGCACTTTGGGAGGCCGAGGCAGGCAGGTCACGAGGTCAGGAGATCGAGACCATCCTGGCTAACACAGTGAAACCCCGTCTCTACTAAAAATTCAAAAAAAAAATTAGCTGGGCATGGTGTGGCGGGTGCCTGTAGTCCCAGATACTCGGGAGGCTGAGGCAGGAGAATGGCGTGAACTCGGGAGGCGGAGCTTGCAGTGAGCTGAGATTGTGCCACTGCACTCCAGCCTGGGCGATAGAGTGCGACTCCGTCTCAAAAATAATAATAATAATAATAATAATTTTCCACTTGTGGTGTCATGTTGGTACTCAAAAAGTTTCAGATTAGAGATGCCTAACCTGTATATTAATATGTGGCCATCAGTGATAACAGGGCCAGGTGTGGTGGCTTACCCCTGTAATCCCAACACTTTGGGAGGCCGAGGCGGGTGGATAACCTGAGGTCAGGAGCTTGAGACCAGCTTGGCCAACATGTGAAACCCCGTTTCTACTAAAAATAGAAATATTAGCTGGGCAGAGTGGCACGCACCTGTAGTCCCAGCTACTCGGAGGCTGAGGTAGGAGAATTGCTTGAACTTAGGAGGCAGAGGTTGCAGTGAGCTGAGATCATGCCACTGCACTCCAGCCTGGGTGACAGAACTAGACTCTGTCTCCAAAAAAGAAAAAGTGACAATTTGCAACTGAAAAGGGTAGTATAAACATTGGTGCAGAAAACTGATGAGACAGCCCTTACATAGGGTCTTGGAAATCAAATAAATAAGTTAAAGAACTGAAAAGATGTGCAGATGTAATAAGGCAGGAGGTAATCTTTGGAAGATTAAGTGCATTGGAGGACTGTAGACAAGAAAATGTTCCAATTTTCATAGGTCATCAGATTTTGGTATCTCTTAGTTAAAAAATTTTTTTAAAAAACTAAGAAATTCTTTTGTTCTCAATTTCTATGAAGATCTTGAGGCTGCATAAGACATATTTATCAATTTTCGCAAAAAACAAGCTGGGAACGATGGCTTGTTAACGTATTTGTGAAGAGACAGAGTATCAGAACTCCAAGTGATCTCAGTAAGAGAGAAAAACAGATAAAAACCAACAAGATGAAATCAGGAATAAATACACTGAAGTTAGAGAAAATGGTTATGGGAACAACAGGAACTGGGAACTTGGTTGAGAGCAGTTCATGGGAAAGTATGTGGGGAGGCTCTATCTACTGCACCTTCTGGTGGACCAATCATGTGATTAAGCCTGTGAGGGAAACCTAACAGACTAGCTTTGTTAACAAAAGTGCAGTACATCAAGGGAAATAACTAATTTCCTTCAGTCCTCTGCCCCTGTCTGGGCATTTTCATACAGACTAATCTACTCTAAACACACTCTTGTATAGAGAACACAGATGTTTTCACCAAAGAGGTAACACAAAACCAGAGCTTTGAAAGAGTAAGAAGAGACAGAGGGAATAGGATGTACAAAGGTGATGATGTACATTTGGGGAATCACACTGGCCCTATGTGGCATGAATCAAAGGAATGAATGGGGGACATGAACTGCACTGGATGGGAGTGGAGCAGAGTGTGACAGTATCGAAACCAAGAGTCTTCAAGATTTTTGATCCCATGTTTCCTAAAAGAATTTTGAAAAACTGGCCGGGCGCGGTGGCTCACGCCTATAATCCCAGCACTTTGGGAGGCCGAGGCGGGCGGATCATAAGGTCAGGAGATCGAGACCATCTGGCTAACATGGTGAAACTCTGTCTCTACTAAAAATACAAAACAAAATTAGCCAGGCGTGGTGGCAGGTGCCTGTAGTGGGAGGCTGAGGCAGGAGAATGGCATGAACCCGGGAGGTGGAGCTTGCAGTGAGCCAAGATCGCACCACTGCACTCCAGCCTGGGTGACAGAGCAAGACTCCATCTCAACAACAACAAGAAAAAAGAATTTTGAAAAACTACCCTTTCACAAATTCTTAATATCTAAAATATCAAATAGTTTAAATTGTTAAAAAAGCTATAATTTCCAGCATATTTAAAATACTGACATTTAAAAATAAGCTGTCACTTCACTCTTTAAATTGTTTTCAGTAGAATCTAAATTAATACTAAGTTGATAACTACCTACATCATCTATTTAAAAATTACAAGAACTATAAATTCAAGTAGATGAAAAATAACTTTTCATCAAAGGGCACTCCAAAATAATGTAAAAGACAAGCCTGAGTGGGAGAAGATAAAGGACACACACAAACGAAAAACAAAAACAAAACAAAAACTAAATAAGACAATCCAATAGGAAAATGGGCAAAATATTTAAGTGGATATTTCATAAAGGAAATTCAAAAGGCCAATAAACATGTGTAAACACACTACAGCTTGTTACTAATCAGAGAAATGCTTATTTAAATCTCAGTGAGATACCATTGCAAAGCCACCAGATTAACAAAAATTTGTAGGTCTGACAATATCAGGTATTGGTGAGGATGTGGAGCCCCAACAGTTTGGCAATATCAGGCAATGCTGAATATATACATATTCTCTGACCAGGCAATTTCACAGGGAGTTTCACACACACCCACATCCTTAGAAACAATTAGACTCATGCGCCAGGACAAGATCAATCAGCTTTGTACATAATTGCCCCAAACTGAAAATGGAGAATTGTGGAACAGTCATACAATATTATATAGCAGGCTGGGCGTGGATCGCCTGAGGTCAGGAGTTCGAGACCAGCCTGACCAACATGGAGAAACCCCATCTCTACTAAAAATACAAAATTAGCTGGACGTGGTTGCGCATGCCCGTAATTCCAGCTACTCCAGGGGAATAACTTAAATCTGGGAGGCGGAGGTTGCAGTGAGCCAAGATCATGCCACTGAACTCCAGTTTGGGCAACGAGAGAAACTCCATCCCTCCCAAAAAAAAAATAAATAAAAATAAAAATTATATATCAATGAGAAAGCATTACAACTACGCAAAATGAATGAATCTCACAATGTAAAAGGCACTAAAGAGTATATACTGTATGAATTAATTCATGTGAAGTTCAAAACCAGACAAAACTATGTTCTTGAGAGATGCATATATACATGCTAAAACCTACTATAGGAAAAATAGGCAATCTAATAGTAAGTATAAAAATGAGAACAGTGTTTATATCTGGGGGGAGTAGAGAATTTTGATATACAGGGGAGAGAGGTGGTGCACTGTTTTGACCTGAGTGTTAAACAGGTGTTTGCTTTAGAATTGTTAAACCATTCATGCATACTACATAAAATTTTCTTCGTATGTATTATATTTTGCGAACACAAAAAATACTTCACATAAAAAAAGCTTTTCTCTAACGGGAAAATTTACATCGTTGCTTTTTCTTGACTGATCTCGTATATTCTCCCACAAAATGTTATCCTAACTTAATATATTTTGTGTGAAAGTAACTTACTGAGTATCTTATGGTATTTAGATGATTTTTAACTTTGTGCAACAAGTACTTAACGTGACGGCAACTTAATTTAGTCGCCTTTACTTCTGCTGTCTCTCAGTCAAGAAGTTCGCATGCCAGCCCTTGTGCCGGGGGCTGTAGTTAAAAATTAAACTGGCCTTCAGGCTTACCATGTGTCAGGCACTGCCCAAGACGCTTTACGTGCATTATCTCATTTAATCCCCAGGTAGGTGGTATGACCCCCATTGTAAAGGTATATAATCTGAAGTTAGGAGAAATTAATTCTCAAGGTTAAAGGTCCAGAATGGCGGGTCCTAGCCTCCAAATCAGAAAGTTAGGTGAGACTTTTTGGTCTCCCTCGCCCCCTCCGTTCCAGTTTCTCTGGCTTGTTTAAAAGCTGGTAAGGAAGTGGAAAATGCGGGACACGCAGGCCCGCGTGAGTCCGAGTCAAGGAACCTGGTACAGGCTGCCGGTCACACCGCCCCAGAGAAAATTGGGCTTAACCCTCTTATCTTAAATAATGACCCCTTTTGCTTGTTAACCTCCCTCTAAACGCCCATTCTATCCCGCACCAGTTCCCCCTCCTGTGAAGGCATGCATGGAGTATGTCGCTCTCCACTGACCTGAAGCTGCTCTCACTGCACCAGCAAAGACAAAGGAAGCCATCTTGCCACCCTCGCCTACGGCGGCCGCTTTGGGTTTAAAAGCACAACCGCAAAGGGAATGAAGGGAAAGCAAGGAGGCGGAGTCAAGGAAGAGGAAAATAACAAAGGAGTTGTCCACTCAACCTTTATTCAATGTTATCTGCCGGGTTCCGCTCTTCGCCGCTGTAAAGAGTGCCTATAGAAGGTTCCACAAAATTTATTATTTAAAAAAATTCTTGGGGCCGGGCACGGTGGCTCACGCCTGTAATCCCAGAACTTTGGGAGGCCCAGGCAGGCGGATCACGAGGTCAGAAGTTCGAGACCACCCTGGCCAACATGATGAAACCCCCGTCTCTACTAAAAATAGAAAAAGCAGCCGGGCGCGGTGGCAAGCGCCTGTAATCTCAGCTACTCGGGAGGCTGAGGCAGGAGAATCGCTTGAAACCGGAAGGCGGAGGTTGCAGTGAGTCGAGATCGCGGCACTGAAATCCAGTCTGGGCGAAAGAGCGAAACTCCGTCTCAAAAAAAAAAAAAAGAAAGAAAGAAAGAAAAAAAAGAAGAAACAAAAATTCTTGCCGGGCGCGGTGGCTCACGCCTGTAATCGCGGCACTTTGGGCGGCCCAGGCGGGCAGATCACGAGGTCAGCACATTGAGACCATCCTGGCTAACACGGTGAAACCCCGTCTCTACTAAGGGGTACAAAAAATTAGCCGGGCGTGGTGGCACGCGCCTGTAGTCCCAGCTATTCGGGAGGCTGAGGCAGGAGAATCGCTTGAACCCGGGAGGCAGATGTTGCAGTGAGCCGAGATCGAGACACCGCACTCCAGCCTGGGGTACAGAGCGAGATATAGGGGGTGTTACCTTGGAACACTATTGTTGCCAACTTGATCTCCCACCTATGGTGGCCACTTTGAGTCCAAAAATAGGCACATAACGCTAGACAAGTATATTGAGACATTCATAAAAGTTCTTTGAATTGGCAATGGGAGTCATTGCACACTTTTTTTTTTTTTTTTTTTTTGAGACGAGGTCTTGGTCTGTTGCTCAGGCTTGAGCGCAGTGGCTGCAGCGATCACAGCTCACTGCAGCCTCGACCTCCTAGGCTCAAGCAATCCTCCCACCTAAGCCTCCTGAGTAGCTGAGACTACAGGCACACACCACCACACCTGGCTAATTTTTAATTTTTTTGTAGAGACCTAGCTCTCACTATGTGAGCCCAGGGTGGTCTCAATTGTTTGGTCCTGGAATCAAACATTTCTCCCACCTCGGCCTCCCAAAGTGCTAGGATTACAGGTGTGAGCCACTGAGCCTGGCCTCACTGCACATTTTTGAACAAGTGAGTGATTTGATTTAAATTTTGCTTTTTAGAGACAGGGTCTGAGTGCAGTGGTGCAATCACTGCAGCCTGTAATTCCTGGGCTCAAGGGATCCTCCCACCACAGCCTTCCAAGTAGCTGGCACCATAGGTATGCACAATCATCCCCTGCTAATTAAAAAAAAATTGTTTGTAGAGATGAGGTCTCGCTTTTTTTTTTTTTTTTTTTTGGAAACAGAGTCTCGCTCTGTTGCCCAGGCTGGAGCACAGTGGCACAATCTCGGCTCACTGCAAGCTCCGCCTCCCAGGTTCATGCCATTCTCCTGCCTCAGCCTCCCCAGTAGCTGGGACTACAGGTGCCTGCCACCACGCCCGGCTAATTTTTTATATATATATTTTTTTCAGTAGCGACGGGGTTTCACCGTGTTAGCCAGGATGGTCTCGACCTCCTGACCTCGTGATCCACCCCCCTCGCCCTCCCAAAGTGCTGGAAGAGGTCTCGCTCTTTTGCTCAGGTAGGTCTCAAACTCCTGGGCTCAAGTGATCCTGCCACCTCAGTCTGCCAAAATGCCGGGATATGAACCAACACACCCAGCCCCTGATAACTTTTTTTTTTTTTTCTGAGACGGAGTTTCGCTCTGTGCCCCAGTCTAGAGTGCAGTGGTGTGATCTCTGCTCACTGCAACCTCTGCCTCCTGGGTTCAAGCGATTCTCCTGCTTCAGCTTCCCAAGTAGCTGGGATTACAGGCGCGCACCACCAAGCCCAGCTAATTTTTGTATTTTTAGTAGAGACGGGTTTCACCATGTTGGCCAGGTTGGTCTCAAATTCCCGACCTCTGGTGATCCGCCCGCCTCGGCCTCCCAAAGCGCTGGGATTACAGGTGTGAGCCACAGCGCCCAGCTTCCCTGGTAACATTTTAAAGCAAAAATATTGACAACTTGCATGTGGAGAGTGAGGACTCTCCACATAGGTTATGAGGGGTTGGGAGACTAATTTTGAGGTTTGAGATCTTGAAGCTAGAGAGGTTGCTAATGATGTTCAGGTGCAAGTTGTGGCTGTGATGTACATGACTGAAGCAGGATGAAAGCGTTCACTGGCATTGAGAAGTTCAAAGCCAAGGGTGTTAGAAAAGTCATCACACCGGCACCATTGGGCATGACAGCAGTGGGCAGGGAGGCAGCAATTCAATCTAAAGAAAACGGGAGACTGCTCTGGAAGCTAAGTGAAAGAGATACGAAACTGAGTATATGTAATTACTGTAGTCCCCTAAAACCATAGAAGATATACAAACATAACCCTTTGATTTTAGATAATTTTCAAGTCTCTCTCTCCATGTTACAAGTCACAGCGCAGCCTACCTCTACAGAGAATACATACTGTAATAAATTACCCAGTTAAGACTTGGAATACTTTGCAAACTCAGTAGAAGATAGAAAAGTTAGTTTCCACGATATTGCAATAAGATGTTAATAATATTAATACTAACATATTAATTCTGGAGCATACATGGAGTATTAATACCATGCTTCATATTTAACGTTTTATTTTGATTATCGAATCAATGGAATACTTTTTTTTTTTTTTTTGAGACGGAGCTTAGCTCTTGTTGCCTAGGCTGGAGTGCAACGGCGTGATCTCAGCTCACTGCAACCTCCGCCCCCGCCCCGCCCCGGGCTCAAGCAATTCTCCTGCCTCAGCCTCCCGAGTAGCTGGGATTACAGGCACCCGCCAGCATGCCCAGCTAAATTTCTGTATTTTTTAGTAAAGACGGGGTTTCACTATTTTGGCCAGGCTGGTCTCGAATTCCTGACCTCAGGCGACCCGCCCGCCTCGGCCTCCCAAAGTGCTGGTATTACAGGGGTGCGCCACCGTGCCCGGCCCAGTGGAATACTTTTAACGGTGCTTCTGCGCTGACTTCCCATCTTCCAACCCATCCACAAATTGCAGCCAAAATGATATTACTACAGTAAAAACTTGGGAGAACGCAGTGTGGTTTAATCTGGAAGAGCAGAAGCTGTGGAGTCCAAAGGACCCGTGTTCCTATCCTTCTTGTGCCACTTGACACGTTCCACACAAGGGTCCCTACAGTGTTCGTTCACCGTTTCCAGCAATCAGGATGACTCCCTGAAGGGCCGTCAGACGAAACAAACGCGCAACCTGTGACAACTGCATTGTTTACGTAACTTTCGCCAAATAGGCTCCTTCCTACGAAATATCTAGCTCACAGAGCCGGGTGAGATTCTTTCTTGCTTTAATTCTCTGAAGAACCACAGATGTCCATTTTCCACGTGAGGCTGAAGGCTGGATTTCAGAACGCTCTCCTTCCAGCCGCGTTCACCTAGTAACCCCAGCTCGGGGCTAAGGACCTGCAGCCCGAGCGCGACCCGGAAAAGGAATCCGCCCTTTTCGCCTCCTGCGCACCAATCGCCCGGAGTTGGCGTTTTCGCAGCCGGGACACAGCCCACCCTCTAAGAGCCGCCGAGTTGCTGAGGGCAGAAGGGGCCGCGCGTGCGCAGTGGCATCGGCTGCGCTTCCGGTGCGCCGGGGGCGGACGCGGATACGCACACACGCAAGCACGCCTCCACTTAACTCGCGCCGCCTTGGCAGCTCCCGAGTCCAGCAGCAGTGCCGTCCGCTCGACCGAGATGCTGCGGGCCTGTCAGTTATCGGGTGTGACCGCTGCCGCCCAGGTGAGCACTGGGGCTCCCGAGGGCGCGTGAGGAGGCTGACCTAGGACCGCCAGCGAAAAACGGGGGAGCCTTGGGCCCTGCCTAGCCTCCAGGACAAAGGCGAGTCTCTGGGCTACCCTCGTCGGGAGAGGCCCGGGCTGGCAACGAGGCAGCCACCAGGGAGTTCGCCAGACTGGGATGACTTGAGGTTATTGCAGCAGCGGGGTGAGGTGTGGAGAGTAGCGGGAGGCGCGGCTTCGAGGGCGTGCAGTCCAATCAGCGCCGCGCTGCCCCTGTCCAGGACCAATCCTGACTGCTGGCGTCTGGGTCGCCGGTTGGGCGCGCGATAGGTTTTTAGTGCTGAAGGTCGACGGGGGAGAACTACAGTTCCCGGCAGGACGAGCGGAGCCGCGGCTTGTTGCATCCTTAATAAGGAGGTGCCTGGACTTCTAGCGAGTGTCCACATTTTAGGGGTCAAGGTTGTAATTATCTGTGAGGGACTGCCTTTCTTTTCGCAGCTGGGAACACTTATGCACTATTCTTAATCCAAACAAAAGCGAAAGATTTTCCTTTGTGGAGTTGAAACTCCTGGTCTTCAAGGAAAGACAGGAGTCGTGACCTTGTGGCTCATTTCTGAGATTAGGACAGGGATCTGTGTCTCCAGGCGCTGGGACTACTTTGACATTCAAGAAGCCTAAATACCCAGTTACTTTTAGTTTTGCGTAATTGCCAAAGTTACTTTCTAAAATTGAAAATAAAAAAGCCTGTTTCCATTGCTCACGATTATCAGAAAGTTGATATTTTGGCAAAATGTTGTAGATAGCAAAACAAGTACTGTGACTAAAGCAGTAAGTGAACAGAATCCCTAGGAAGAGTGAGTTAGAGATCATAAAAGTCAAGCTTTGTTTTTTCAAGTTCGCTTCTCTTCCTATTTGCTGCTAGGTAACAGAAGCAACCCCTTCCATAGGAAAGTGGAACGAACCTACGTTAGTTTTCTATTGCTACGTAACAACCACAAATTTAGCAGAACCTTACGGGTTCTGTAGGATAGAAGCCTGGTCATGGATGATCTGTGTTCTCCCCTCCAGGTCACACAAGGCTGCAAAGTATTAGCCATGCTGTGGTTCTCATTTGGAGATCTGGGTCCTCTTCCAGGCTCATGCAGTTTGTGGGCAGAATTCAGTCCGTTGCAGTTACACGACTGAAGTCCCTTTTTTCTTGCTGCCTCTTGTCAGCCACTGCTCCCAGCTTCTACAGCCTACCCACAGTTCCTTGCCTCAAGGCTTCCAGAGGCCATTCATAACATGGATGGCTGCTTTCGTGCAGGCTACCAGGAGCTTGCCTCTCTAACTTCCAAATTTCTTTTATTTCGGTCTGTCCTCTCTAGACCCAGATTTAAAAGGCTTGTGTGATTAGACCAGGCCCACCTGGATGACCTCCTTTTCAGTTAATGCAGAGTCAAGTTTTTGGGATCCCATTTGGGAAATAAGAAAACTAATTAAAACTTTGTAATAAAAAATGAACCCTTTTATAGCTCTGAATCCAGATGTCTAAACTTCCTGAAATTGCTATCTTGTAAAATTCTTTGGTTTATTCTCACCATCTCCTCAATCATTCTGTAGCATTTGACATCTGCTTTATGAGGCTCTTTGCACTTTTGGCTTCTCTCAAGTAATATTTTGGGTCCCATCTAGTTTTCCCTTACTGAGTCTGCTTCTTCTTCGTACCTCGAAATATACACCTTCTCATCTCTCCCTGTCTCTTTATAGACTCTCCAATTTGAGATTACATCAACTGTCAGAACTTTAATCCCCAAGCAGATGACTCTTGAGCCTTATCGTATTTGATTGTGCCAACTTATCCAGAATATCTCACGTGTCAAGATCCTTTCTACTTTATTAAACCCCATCTTTCCTTTTTTTTTTTTTTGGATACGGAGTGTCACTTTGTCACCCAGGCTGGAGTGCAGTGGTGCAATCATGGCTCACTGCAGCCTTGACCTCCCGAGCACAAGCAGTCCTCTTACCTCAGCCTCCTAAGTAGCTGGGACCACAGGCATGTGTCGCCATCCCTCGCTAATTTTTAAAAAAATTTTTGTAGAGACAGAGTCTCTCTGTGTTGCCCAGGCTGGTCTCAGTCTCCTGAGCTCAAATGATCCTCCCACTTCTGCCTCCCAAAATGCTGGGAATATAGGTGTGAGCCACTGTGCCCAGCCAACCCCATCTTAAATGTCTTACTGCTTTTACTGTTGCCTCCTAGAGTCCATTCTTTAGGAGGGAATAGTAAAAGCAGTAAGACATTTAGTAAAAGGCTTTTTAAAAGGCAAACATGCAAACATGAGGTCATGCTCTTTAGAGACATCCCATCACATTCATAATAAAATCTAAACTGCTTACCATGGGCCCTTGATCTGATTCTTCTCGTATTTCGTTTTTCTACTGCCTCGCTCATATTCTCCTGGTAATCTCCAGCATGTGCCTCACTGCCTTTTCATCTGTTGTTTCTTTTGCCCTGAACTCTTCTCACCCATGTTTGCTTAGCTTATTCCTTTCAGGTGTTTTTTCAAATGTCACCTTCCCTTCAGAGAGGGCATCCTGATCCAAAATAAAATTCTCACTACTCTGGCCTTCCTTGCCTCACTGTATCTTTACCCCATCCTACTTTGTTATACTTTGTAGCTCCTAGCACTACCTGATGTTATAATGTGTACTTATTACACAGTTTCCACCTTTAAAAAGTAAGCTCCACAATGGAACTGTGTCCATATTGTTTACTGCTGTATTTCCAGTGTTGACAATAGTCCCTAGCTCCAAGTAGATGCTCAGTGAATGTTTATGACATATAAATGAAAGAATGAATGTGTTCATAAATTTTTTTTTTTTTTTTTTTTTTTTTTTTTTTGAGACGGAGTCTCGCTCTGTCGCCCAGGCTGGAGTGCCGTGGCCGTGTCTCAGCTCACTGCAAGCTCTGCCTCCCGGGTTCACGCCATTCTCCTGCCTCAGCCTCCCAAGTAGCTGGGACTACAGGCGCCCGCCACCTCGCCTGGCTAGTGTTTCGTATTTTTTAGTAAAGATGGGGTTTCACTGTGTTAGCCAGGATGGTCTCGATCTCCTGACCTCGTGATCCACCCATCTCGGCCTCCCAAAGTGCTGGGATTACAGGCTTGAGCCACCGCGCCCGGCCAAAAATTTTTTAGAGATGGGATCTCATTGTGTTTCCCAGGCTGGTCTTCAACTCCTGGGCTCAAGTGATATGCCCACCTCGGCCTCCCAAAGTGGAATTTTTCTTAAATCTGCGTAAGTGGATGTGACCTCCCTTTAAACATCCCATATATTTTCAAACCTCTGATTATGTATTAAGGTTCTCCAGAGAAACAGAAACAATAGGGGGGTGTGTGTGTGGTGGGTGTGTGTGTGTGTGGTGGGTGTGTGTGTGTGTGTGCACGCGTGTGTTGAGATAGGGTCTCATTCTGTTGCCCAGGCTGGAGTACAGCAGCGTGATCATAACTCAGTGCAGTCTCAATCTCCTGGGCTTAAGCGATCCTCCCACCTCACCTCCTGAGCAGCTGGGACTACAGGCTTAGGCTGCCATGCCCAGCCAATGTTTTGGACTTTTAGTAGAGATGGGGTCTCGCAATGTTGTTCCAGCTCATCTTGAACTTCTGGGCTCAAGCAATCTCCCGACCCTGTCCTCCCCAAAGTGCTGGGATTACAGACATGAGTCATAGTGCTCAGCCTAGGAAGATTTATTTATTTATTTATTTATTTATTTATTTATTTTTGAGACGGAGTCTTGCTCTGTCACCCAGGCTGGGTTTGGCTTACTGCAAGCTTCGTCTCCCGGGTTCACGCCACTCTCCTGCCTTAGCCTCCCGAGTAGCTGGGACTACAGGTGCCTGCCACCAAGCCCAGCTAATTTTTTTTTTTTTGTATTTTTAGTAGAGACGGGGTTTCACTGTATTAGCCAGGATGGTCTTGATCTCCTGACCTCGTGATCCACCCGCCTCGGCCTCCCAAAGTGCTGGTATTACAGGCGTGAGCCACCACACCCGACTGGAAGATGCATCATAAGGACTCTACTCACACAGTTATGGAGGCTAGCAAGTCCAGAATCTGCTGTGTGGGTTGGCAGGCTGGAGACCTAGGAGAGCCAATATTGCAGTTTCAGTCCACTGGCTAGCAGCCTGGAGACCCAGGAGAGTGGATCATGTAGTTTCAGTCTGGAGGCAGTCTGCTAGAGAACTGCCTCTTGCTTTTTGTTGTGTTTGAGCCTTCAACTGATTGAATGAAGCCCACCCATGTTATAGGGCAATTTTTTTTTTTTTTTTTTTTTTTTGAGACAGGATCTTGCTCTCTCACCCAGGCTGGAGTGCATTGGTGCAATCTCAGCTGACTGCAACCTCCATCCACCAGGCTCAAGCCATCCTCCCACCTCAGCCTCCTGAGTAGCTAGGACTGCAGGCATGCACCACCACACCCAGATAATTTGTATTTTTTTTTTTCTGTAGAGACAGGGTTTTGCTGTATTACCCAGGCTGGTCTGAAACTCCTGGGCTCAAGCAATCCACCCGTCTTTGCCTCCCAAAGTGCTGGGATTATAGGAGTGCGCCACCGTGCCTGGCCACTAGTTCACCAATTAAAATGTTAATCTCATCCAAAAACACAATCCAAGTTGAAACACAAAATGAACCATCACAGATAATATCTACCTTATTCTTTGTTGTTGTTGTTGTTGTTGTTGAAATGGAGTCTTGCTCTGTTGCCCAGGCTGGAATGCAGTGGTGCGATCTCGGCTCACTGCAACCTCCGCCTCCCGGGTTCAAGCAGTTCTCCTGCCTCAGTCTCTCAAGTGACTGGGACTGCAGGTGCGTGCCACCGTGCCCAGCTAATATTTTTAGTAGAGACAGGGTTTCACCGTATTAGCCAGGATGGTCTTGATCTTCTGACTTTGTGATCCGCCCGCCTTGGCCTCACAAAGTGCTGGGATTACAGGCATAAGCCACTGCGCCCGGCCCAGTATCTACCTTATTCTTTATGTTTGGGCTTATCATCCTTGCATGTCTTAGATGTGGGTATTCAGTAAATGTGCTTTAGAACTCTGGTCCTTCCTGTTTTTGTTTTCTTTTTTTTCCTCAGACCTAACACCATCTTTCTTCTGTTAGTCCCAGTGTTGCATTGCCAGGCCCAGGCTTTTTGAAGTGGTCATTGAGTTGGAGGACATGGGCTTTCCACCTAGCCTAGCCCTCTCTCAAACTACAAAGTGATCATTTATATATGGAGTAGTCTTTCCTGCTTATAACTCGAAAGAAGAAGAAACTTTATTCTGGAGGAACAACCACGCCAGCTTATTTAAGACCAAGTTTGATAACCCAGCTAGTTTAGGATTGAACTTGTGTGGGGACGTGAGCTATCATCTTCTAGAATTCCTTCTTTCTGTTAGGATTATGAAACATTATGTTGCTCAGTGATAGAGATAGGCAGCCAACTGCACATGCTAGAAAGTAGTTTAGTAGATCATGCGGCCAGGTGTTTGCTTCTGCCCTTGCTAGAATCCTCTTTATTATTCCTTTTTTCATATCTGTAGACCAGTAGCCTTCAAACCATTTTGAAATATATCTTACGCCTTAACTTACTACACCCAAGTGATAACGTATAAAATATATTCACATATATGCAGGGAAAGCTAAAGTATCAAGTTCCTGCTTTTGTCATATTGATAAGTATCTGCCATTTCTATAATTAAAGAGCATGTTTTTCTCCTAGAGTAGAATATGTTTATACTGAAGTGTAATGCTACTTCATTGTAAAACTGTAATGTAAAATGTAGAATTTCATGTAATGAAATTTAGTGTAATGTAAAATTTCAGTGTAAAAACTTACTCGATTTTTTGTGGGATATACTTTTTAATCTTAATGCATGATTCATATAAACTATTTTAAATTAACAGCAGGAAAAGTTAATTTGTTACATATCAATCTATATTTCAAATGTAGAACTGCCCATTAACTTATGGGTGCCTTTTTCATTTGTGTGGCAGGAGTCCTTATGACAAAATCCACAAAAATGTTATCAGTTGACAGCAACCAGCAGTCTGTAGAGGAAACCTGGAACCTCTAATTAGAGTTCACACAAGGCAGCTCATACTGCAGGCTGCATCTCCAGGTTGTCATGCTAGATTGTGGTTTCTTTATGTCTTCACTTTAGTTTGGTAGAGCTAAGGAACAGATGGTCTGTGTAACAACATTAATCATGGGGCGGGTCACTTGAGGTCAGGAGTTCAAGACCAGCCTGGCCAATGTGGTAAAACCCCCACCTCTACTAAAAATAGAAAAATTAGCCAGGTGTGGTGGCAGGTGCCTGTAATCCCAGCTGCTCGGGAGGCTGAGGCAGGAGAGTCTCTTGAACCCGGGAGGTGGAGGTTGCAGTGAGCTGAGATCACGCCATTGCACTCCAACCTGGGTGTCACAGCAAGACTCTATCTCAAAAAAAAAAATTACGTGGGAATTGTATGTTTCCTTTTTTTTTTTTTTTTTTAATATCACATTTCTGCAGGTTAGAAGCAGCAAGGCTAACCTTATAACGTATGTCTAGACAGATTGCTTTGAAACAGTGTTGTCCTTTCTATGTCATAGGTCCTTATTAATAAAAAGGAATTCCAGGGCAAAAAAGTAGCCAATATTTTGTGTGTTAATGTAGGATATTTAGTTTATATTGATAGTTTAGTACTTAAGAGAGCTCTGGAGACAGACCTTATGTTTGGCAATGGTTTTTAGCTGTGACACCAAAAGCACAAGCAACAAAAGAAACTAAAGATAAATTGGACTACATTAAATCTTAAATTTTTGTGCATCAAAGGGATAGTTGAGAGTGAAAAGAATGAAAGTATTTTAATGGATACTAGATATTTTGGATACTAGACCCTCATCATATCTGATGAGGTGTTCCTTTTTGGGTAAGGAACTCCTGCAACTCAGTAGCAAAAAAGACTAGCCAAATAAAAAAATAGGCAAAGGGCCCAGGCTCTGGCTCATGCCTGTCATCCCAGCACTTTGGGAGGCTGAGGCAGGCAGAACGCTTGAGCACAGGAGTTCAAGACTAGCCCGGACAACATGGCAAAACTCTGTCTCTACAAAAAATACAAACATAAGCTGGGTGTGGTGGCATGCACCTGTAGTCTTAGCTACTCAGGAGGCTGAGAAGTGGGAGGATTGCTTGAGCCTGCGAGGTCGAGGCGGCAGTGAACCATGATGGTGCCACAGCACTCCAGCCTGGGTGACAGAGTGAGACCCTGTCTCCAAATATATACATATATATGTGTGTGTGTGTGTGTGTGTGTGTGTGTGTGTGTGTATGCGCAAAGTACTTGAATAGCCATTCATCCAAAGCAGATATACAGATGGCCAAGAAGCACATGGAAAGATGCTCAACATCCTTTGACACTACGGAAATGCAAATTAAAACCATGAGATACTCAGTTCACAACCACTAAGATGGTTATAATAAAAATGGAAAATAACAAATTAGCTGGGCGTGGTGGTACATGCCTGTAATCCCAGCTACTTGGGAGGCTGAGGCAGGAGAATCACTTGAACTTGGGAGGCGGAGGTTGCAGGGAGCCGAGATTGCTCCATTGTACTCTAGCCTGGGCGACAAGAGCAAAACTCCGTCTCAAAAACAAAACAAAAACAAATGTTGGGGAGGGTATAGAGAAATTGGAACCCTTGTACATTGCTAGTGGGAATGTAAAATGGTACAGCTGCTATGAAAAAGTAGTTTAGTGGTGCCTCAATAATTATTATTAGTAGTAGTAGTAGTATTTTGGAGACAGAGTTTTGTTCTTGTTGCCCAGACTGGAGTGCAATGACGCAATCTCGGCCCATCGCAACCTCTGCCTCCTGGGTTCAAGGGATTCTCCTGCTTCAGCCTTCTGAGTAGCTGGGATTACAGGCATGTGCCACCACACCCAGCTAATTTTGTATTTTTACTAGAGATGGGGTTTCTCCACCTCCTGGGTTCAAGGGATTCTCCTGCTTCAGCCTCCCGAGTAGCTGGGATTACAGGCATGCGCCACCATGCCCAGCTAGTTGTGTATTTTTACTAGAGACGGGGTTTCTCCATGTCCTGGGTTCAAGGGATTCTCCTGCTTCAGCCTCCCGAGTGGCTGGGATTACATGCATGCGCCACCGCGCCCAGCTAATTTTGTATTTTTACTAGAGATGGGATTTCTCCATGTTGGTCTGGCTGGGCTCGAATTCCCATCCTCAGGTGATCTGCCTGCCTGGCCTCCCAAAGTGCTGGGATTACAGGCGTGAGCCACCGAGCCTGGCCGTGTCTCAGTAATTTAAACATAGAATTAAACATGACCCTGAAGTTCCCTGCCAAAAGAATAAAAAACTGGTGTTCAAACAAAAACTTTTAGATGAATATTCATAGCAACATTATTCACAATTCACAGCCAAAAGGTGAGGCAACCCAAATGTCCATTAACTGATGACTGGATAAACAAAATATGGTATGTTTATGTGATAAAATATTAGATTCAGCCATAAAAAGGAATGAAGTACAAGCTGCGTATATGATACATGTTACAATGTGGATGAATCTTGAAAACATTATACCAAGTGAAAAGCTGGGCAAAAAGATGTACATTGTGTGATTCATTGATACAAAATATCTCAAATAGGCAGATTCATAGAAACAGAAAGTACATGGTGGTTGCCAGGGTCTAGAGAGAGAGGAAAAGGGGATGACTGCTTAATGGATGTAGGATTTCCTTTTGGGGTGATGAAAATGTTCTAAGATTAGATAGTGGTGATGGTTGTTGTACAACATCGTGGATGTACTAAATACCATGGAATTGTGCATTTTAAAATGGTTAGAATGGTGAATTTTATGTTACGGGAATTTTGTCACATAGAGGAAAAAAAATAACACCTGCCACCAGGTATTTGCAGATGGCCTGAAGTATAGAGGCAGAGCTAGATACACACATACACACCCTAAACTTGAAGAGGCTTCCAGTGGCCCAAGATAGGAAAATTTGATCAAAAAGACAGTAATTGCAAATGGTTGAAATCCATCTTAAGTGTTTAAATCCATGAATTTAAAAAGGTCTGTTCTTATCAGTTATAGCTGCATAACAAGCCAACTTGAGCTTGGGGTAAAATAACAATATTTATTGGCTTACTCAGTTCTGGAAAATTTTTGCCCAGAGACCCTCATGAAGTTGCAGTCAGATAGTTACTAGGTCTACAGTCATCCGCAAGTCGTCTTTACTCTCATGTGTGGCAGTAAATAGTGGCTGCAGCTGACACCTCAGCAGGGACTGTTGGCTGGATCACCCATCTGTGGCATCTTTAAGTGTCTGGACTTCCATACACTTTGGTGGCTGGGTTCCAAGAGCAAGTGTGTGACAAGAGACAGAGCCAGGTAGAAGCTGTATCCTTTTTATGTGTTAGTCTCAGAAGTTACAGAGCATCACTTTCACTGCCTTTTATTAGTGAATTAGTAACAAAGGCCTGCCCTATGGGAAGTGTACATAAAACTTATTGTTGGGAGAGGGGCACGTTTCTGGAACAGCATGTGGTACAGGAAGTATTGTTGCAGTCAATTCTGGATATTATCCTCAGCCTTCTGGACGCAACTGACATCCCTCCCACATGCAAATACACTCACAACCTTCTCCAAGACCCTCCAGAGTCTAATGCCATCAAAGCGTCAGCATTAGGAATAAGATCTTGTTATCTAAATCAGATCTTACTATGGATAAGGCATCTTGAATGTGGTCCCTAGGGTATAGCTTCTTAAACACTTTTCTTGGTGATCTAAAGCCCTGTAAACTAAAGAGACAAATTATATGCTCCCCATACACTCAGCATATGGTAGTATGACAGGCACAGGATAATCACTCTAGACACTCCTATTCAAAAAGGCAGAAACTAAGAGGCACACAGCAGTCACCATTCAATAACAAGTGTAAAATTCAGCTGGTGCTCTGTTTCTAATTCCTTGATTAGAGCTCAATCCTACTGCTTGGGAATGATTCTCTTCAGCTCTTGATTCTACCCTTTGGACTCCTGGTTTTACACTTGAATTATTCGTCTGTTTCCAGAATACGTAGCCTGTTGCAGCTGAATTGTTTCACAGCCTACTTTCTGTCTGTAGAAGTTTAAGAGTCCAAAAGCTTCTTTTCATTTTGTCCTCTTTTTGACTTTAAATATAAGCTAGGATGTTTTTTATTAATACAATTAACAAGTTTGTGGGTTTCCTGTGAATCTTAATGGGATTTTCTTCATTAAACGCGTGATACTCACACATCTTATCAAGATAAGCCCTTCTCCATTTTGGGCTTCCTGTGAGGCTGCTGTAGGTAACACGTTTAATGTTCTGAGTAACCTTATTGTTTTAATAGAATCTGGGAAACACGTCCTTATGATTCTTAGAGGACCTTTTCTCAAGGTAAAAAGACTTTATGAGGGACACCTCCTTAGATCTTTCTGAGATCTCAAAGTATCTTTTGGTCACACACTGGATTTGATCTTTGGCTTGAAACCCTTCTCTATTTGAGAATCTATTTGAAAACAAGAAGCAGTTTTATTTCCGAACCCACCAAATCCTGACTCTTTTATGTTTCCTTTAAATTTTGCTTGAAAGCTAAACAGGTTGTTTTGTTTTGCTTTTTAATGCTCATCTCTGTCCTTATCATACTCAGCTGAAAGAAATCAGCACTTGTGAACACTGTACTTGGAACTCTTCAGCAAAATACATCAGTTCATTAGGTATAGCTATAGCTATGCTTAATTTTCTGTTTTCCATGTCTGTCATTACAGATGACAGTTTTGATAAACTTCTGTCAGTACATAACAAGAATATCTTTTCCTCCAGGTTCCAAAAACTTTTTTTTTTTTTTTTTTGCTTTGCTTTAAGCGCTCACCAACAGGCTCTGTGAAGGCCATTAGGCTTCTGCTAACAGTCTGTTCAAGGTTCTTCCAGCTTCTGCCACCCCCACACCAGTCCCAGAGTCATGACCTCGTGTTTATATTTTGTTGCAGTAGCACCCCTCTTCTAGGTATAAACATATGTTTGGTTATCTGTAGCTGTGTAACAGACCACCCTAAACTTAGTGGTAT
The DNA here is from genome assembly GCF_000951045.1 of Mandrillus leucophaeus. Lineage (NCBI taxonomy): Eukaryota > Metazoa > Chordata > Mammalia > Primates > Cercopithecidae > Mandrillus > Mandrillus leucophaeus. Next base: position 269,101 of record NW_012110785.1, on the reverse strand, counting down.
TAAACAGCAGTGTAATTATAATTGTTATCTTATATTAACAATAATAAACGTATTAATATATAAATTATGTAAGTAAAAATTACTCAGTGCTTTGAGAGGCCGAGGTAGGATTGCTTGAGGCCAAGAGTTCAGAACCAGCTTGGGTAACATAGCAGACCTGGCTCTGTAAAAAACAAGAACAAAAATATTAGCTAGTTATGGTGGGCATGTGCCTGTAGTCCCAGCTACTCAGGGGGCTGAGGCTGGAGGATCACTTGAGCCCAGGAGTTCGAGGTTACAGTGAGCTATGATAATGCCACTGCATTCCAACCTTGGCAACAGAGCGAGACTCAGTCTCTTAAAAAAAAAAAATATATATATATATATGCTTGAAACACTATTTCTATATTTTCACCCCTGAGATTGTCAATGATTAAAAAAATACAATACAGTGTGTTGGAGAAAATGTGGGAAAACATACTTGCATATTACTAGAGGGCAGTTTGGCTAATTTGGCAATATTGACATGCAAATTTTACTTTTAAGAATAGACCCAAAATTGTGTATACAGTGTTACTCAGGTAGCATTATTTATTTTAACAGTAATTTAGAGAAAACCTCAGTGTCCCTCAGTAGGGGCTGGTTAACAATTAAACATTAAGTAACAATGGAATGCCAAATCATAAAATCCCATGGGAAGCTTTTCATGTATTGATATATAGTGATTTAAAATATATATCCTTGAACTTTAATAGAGAGCTGTATGTATATTATGGTATCATTTGTGTAAAGGTGGGGAAAGTCAGGAGAATATGCATATTTGAATAAATATACATAAAATGTCTCTGAATAAATAAGAAACTGACTGTCGGTTGCCTATGGCAAGCATGGGGTGGCTGGGGAAAGAAGTATCAGGGAGATTTCACTCTATGTATATTTAAACTTTTAAAATTATTATTTAAAATCAGATTTTAAATTTATTTAGTATTAGGAAGTTTTAACTTATAGTCAAAATACATTCTGTCAAAGGGAGGATGGAGAGTCAAGATAAAAGAAAATAGAAGGTAGATAAAGAAACATTTAAAAATACTGATGCTGGGCATGGTTGTTCATGCCTGTAATTCCAACACTTTGGGAGGCCGCAGCAGGAGAATAGGTTGAGGCCAGGAGTTTGAGACCAGCCTGGTCAACATAGCAAGACTCGGTCTTTACAAACAAGCAAGCAAAAATATTATTCAAAGAAAAACTGATGTGACTTTGGGTAGTCTCAAACTCTAGTGTTAAATTTGTCCCTGATTTCCTGGAGTCGGTTATCCATTATGCTTGCTGCTTGATACTCCAGTTAGCTGCTTATCCACTGTTAACAGTGCCTTAACTTTTGACCTGAATACCTATTTATACCTAGACAGATTAAAAAATGCAACCTTAAATATAATACAACTTCAATGGCCTCTTAATATTTTCTCCCTAAGTCACAAAAATGGAGTTGTTGACATATAAAAATAGATGCATTTCTGTTTACAATTTCATACCACCTGCTTTACAGAATAGAAGGAAAACACCCTTTTCTATTAAAAATGGTTTAAAAATGTTGGGAATTCTACAGGATAGGTAATAATTGAAATACTGGGGGGGGGTTTGTTGTTATTTTTTGTTTTCATTTTTTGGGGGGAGTGGAGGGGACAGGGTCTCATTCTATTGCCCAGACTGGACTGGAGTGACGCAGTCTTGGCTCACTACAACCTCCACCTCCCGGGCTCAAGTGATTCTCATTCCTCAGCCTCCCAAGTAGCTGGGACTATAGGTGCATGCCACCAAACTGGCTAGTTTTTTTTATTTTTAGTAGAGATGGAGTTTTGCCATGTTGCCAAGGCTGGTTTTGACGTCCTGGGCTCAAGCAATCCCCCTGCCCACCCCCGCCAGCCTCTCAAAGTGCTGGAATTACAGGCATGAGCCACCATGCCAATCATTAAAATACTTTAAATACCAGTTGTATCTGCTTTACATATTTTAAAACATCTGATTTTTTTTTTTTGGTTTTCAAAATGTATTACTGCATTAGTTAGCTGTTTATCTCTAGGCTTTGGCAGGTAGAGTGTAAATTATAACTGTAGAGTAATTTCATGTGTCCTCTGATCATGTGATATATTTTCCTAAAACTATAGATACTTTTAAAAGGAAGTTTATGTTATTCTGATATTCCTTAAATACAATTTCAGTAAAGAACCTAGAGAAAGCATTTTTCCCCTTGTTGCAGCTTGATTTTTCTTTGTATTTTAAAAGAAGATACTTTTATGGATTTGATAAGTGTAAATTTTCAAATTGATAGGTATGAATGGTTTAAAGTTTACGAAAACCTTCCCCAACAGTATTTAGATGCTTGTTCATTTGCTTGATTTAGGGGATCCACATATTATTAAGAAATTTTTAGGTATATTTTACTCTTAAACCAATCACAAACCGTATAGCCCTAATCATTTGTTTTATGTAAGAATAGACTAGTTATATGGGGACAAGTGTACTTGAGCATTTGCAACATTAATTAAAATGTTTTTCTTAAAATGGTTGGCTTTTAGACTAACAGTATGCTAAGATAAACCAAAAATCAGCTTTTAAATGAATGCCTCTAGAAGTTGACCAGCTACATAGTTAGTTCAGAGATGGAAAACCTGGTTTTCTGGATCAGTTAGCTGAGGTTAGATCTGTCCCTTGAGTGTGTATCCTATAATGCCATGTTTTTGGCTAGATTTTGTGGATGATTTTTCAGATGTCTAAACTAAGCTTATAAAGTAAAAATAGATTTTTTTTTGCCAATTAAGAAAACATATAGCAAATACCAATTGTATTCAAGAAATAGCATACTTAAGACTTATTTAAAGGTGCTAATTGATCATAGTCTGATAATTCTTTTTAATATTAAAAGTAATTTTATGTGAGCCTTGGGGTGTAAGAAGCATCACTGCTTTTAGGAATCTATAAATATGGGATAAATTGACTTCTGAAAAAAAATAATTTTTTGTTTAATGAAGACATTTTTAATAAAAGTATTTTATCTATATTACCAACCCAAAAAGCTTACCAGTTTCCTTTAACTGTATTGGTTGTGATGTGTTTTCCTTCTTTAGAGTTGTCTCTGTGGGAAGTTTGTCCTCCGTCCATTGCGACCATGCCGCAGATACTCAACTTCAGGCAGCTCTGGGTATGTAGTATGTCTCCCTATAACCAGGCTTTTCACTGTGTGCTGCTAAGGGAGTATGTGTGTGTTTTCCTTGAATATGGGAATAGCTGTCTAAACCTTTTTTTTTTAAGGGGTACATACACCGAAGCTTTGCTGTAACATTGTTGGGCTACCTTCTGAAGCATTGTTTGTAGGTAATAATTTGTTAATAATGCACCTTTTGGCTCTTTGGTAATTGGATGGCATCTGAGGCAGAGCCTTCCTTGCATGTGCAGTCTTCCATTCTACGGCAAATAGATTTATATCCAGAACTCAGCATGTTGTAACTTAAATAAGTGTTAAATTTATTTGGCATTTTATTATCTTTTCATGTTGTGACTTAAACAAGTGTTAAATTTATTTGGCATTTTATTATATTTTTTTTTCTTTTTTTTTTAAGACAGAGTCTTGCTCTGTTGCCCAGGCTGGAGTGCAGTGGCTCGATCTTGGCTCACTGCAACTTCCACTTCCCAGGTTCAAGCGATTTTTCTGCCTCTGCCTCAGCCTCCCCCGTATCTGGGACTACAGGTGCGTGTCACCATGCCCAGGTAATTTTTGTATTTTTAGTAGAGATGGGGTTTTGTGATGTTGGCCAGGCTGGTCTCGAACTCCTGACCTCAGGTGATCCATCCGCCTCGGCCTGTCAAAGTGCTGGCATTACAGGTGTGAGCCACCATGCCTGGCTGGTATTTTATTATCTTTTGTAAAGAGTTTATTGTGTTTAGGCCAGGCTCAGTGGCTCACGTTTATAATCCCAGCACTTTGGGAGGCCGAGACGGGCGGATCACCTGAGGTCAGGAGTTTGAGACCAGCCTGGCCATCATGGTGAAATCCCATCTCTACTAAAAATACAAAAATTAGCCGGGCGTGGTGGCGCATGCCTGTAATCCCAGCTACTTGGGAGGCTGAGGCAGGAGAATCACCTGAACCTGGGAGGCGAAGGTTGCAGCAAGCCAAGATCATGCCATTGCACTCCAGCCTGAGGGACAAGAGGAAGACTTTGTCTCAAGGAAAAAAAAAAAAGTTTATAGTGTTTATAGAAATGTTTGATTGAGGAAGAGGAGCCTTGAAAGTTAGTGATAGTTCTTGTTTGGATTCAGAGAGAATATCATGATTGTGAACATGTTGAATTAAATGTTAAAGGGTGGATTCCTAGATATTGTAATTATTTTTAGTTACTCATACTTTTTTCTATTTCTTTTTTTTTTTTTTTTTTTTTTTTGAGACAAGGTCTTGTTCTGTTACTCCAGGCTGGAGTGCAGTCGCGTGATCACGGTTCACTGCAGCCTTGATCTCCCAGGCTTGAGCATTCCTCCTACCTCGGCCTCCTGAGTAGCTGGGGCACCTGCTACTATGCTTGGCTAAATTTTTTTGGCAGGGGGCGGCGGGTAGAGATGGGATCTTACTATGGTGCCTAGGGTGGTTTTGAACTCCTGGGCTCAAGCAACCCTTTAATCTAGGCCTCCCAAAATGAATAAATATTATTTTTGGTGGCAACATGTTAGAAACAAATCAGGAAAAGGTGATGTGCAGATGTGGTGGTAAACTTGGCTGCTATGATCTGAATTTGTGGTAGATAAGTAGAGGCTAGAGGTCTTTGAGATGGTTACGTTGGTATAGGAAAATAGGTGTAGGAGAGCCAATAAGTATAAATGTATTTCCTATTTCTTTCATGTAGGTTGACTACTGGCAAAATTGCTGGAGCTGGCCTTTTGTTTGTTGGGGGAGGTATTGGTGGCACTATCCTATATGCCAAATGGGATTCCCATTTCCGGGAAAGTGTAGAGAAAACCATACCTTACTCAGACAAACTCTTCGAGATGGTTCTTGGTCCTGCAGTTTATAATGTTCCATTGCCAAAGAAATCGGTAAGAGTTAAACAATATTTCAATTTATCCAACGAAATACTTTAAAAGCAAGTTGTTTTCATGTTGAAAATACAGTTGTCTTTCAATATTCTTGAAGGAGTGGTTCAGGACTTCCCGTGGATACAAAAATCCCATGGATACTCAAGTCTCAGATATAAAATATTACAGTATTTGCATATAACCTATGTACACCCTCCCATATACTTTAAATCATCTCTAGATTAGATGTAATATCTAATACAGTGTAAATGCTGTCTAAATTTTCATTATACTTTGTTATTTAGGGAATGATGACAAGAAAAAAAAGTGTCCATGTTCAGTACAGGTGCAGTTTTTTTCTTTTATTGTTTTTTTTGTTTGTTCGTTTGTTTTTGGTTTTTTTTTTTTTTTGAGATAGAGTTTCACTCTTGTTAACCAGGCTGGAGTGTAGTGATATGATCTTGGCTCGCTGCAACCTCCGCCTCCTAGGTTCAAGCGATTCTCCTGCCTCAGCCTCCCGAGTAGCTGGGATTACAGGCACCTGCCACCATGCCCGGCTAATTGCTTGTATTTTTAGTAGAGATGGGGTTCACCATGTTGGCCAGACTGGTCTCGAACTCCTGACCTCAGGTGATCCACCCGCCTCAACCTCCCAAAGTGCTGGGATTACAGGTGTGAGCCATGGTGCCTGGCCAGTTTTCTTTAAATTGAACTAATAGTAGCTAGTACAGATGGATAATTATGCTTTTGGAGTCCCATAAGTGCTCTCAGTACATACCACATAGAAAATAACTGTGCTGCACACAAGGGTAAGTGGAGGAGATACCTTGGGCAGAGGTAACCATGGTTGCCCTGTGGACTGAGGGGGACGTCTATATGTTATCCCATGCTGTTGCAGCTATCAAGCTCTTACTTAGAACACTATAAAAACAAGTGCAGAGTTGTCATGACATAAAACCATGTATTATGGTTAGTAGTGGTTCCTTTTAGACCATAACACAAAGTCACAGAATTTTCAGCTAGATGCTGATTAGTTGACAGGATATCTTCTATTTCTGTAACTTTGTGTGTATTCCTTTTTTTCTCACCAGCCTAAAAAAAATTTTTTTTTTTTGAAACAGAGTCTCGCTCTGTCACCTAGGCTCGGGTACAGTGGTGTGATCTCGGCTCACTGCAAATTCCGCCTCCTGGGTTCCAGCAATTCTCCTGCTTCAGCCTCCCAAGTAGCTGGGACTACAGGCGTGTGCCATGCCCAGTTAATTTTTGCATTTTTTTATTAGAGATGGGGTTTCACCATGTTGGCCAGGCTGGTCTCAAACTGCTGACCTCAGGTGATCTGCCCACCTTGGCCTCCCAAAATGCTGGGATTACAGGCGTGAGCCACCACGCCCGTCCTAAAAATTTTTTTAAACTCTAATCTTAAATGTTTCATCATTCACACACAGCTTCTTGTAAAAAACAAAAATTCTGTAAAAGAGCATGGATTTTTGACTCTTTGATATTGGGCATTTCTTTATGCTATGAGGCTGGACATGGCTGATCAGTTTATTCTTAGAAACTGGGTGGACTTACTCTCTAGTATCTAACATGATCTAGAGACCCATCCTATAGCAAAGTTAACGTTTGGAAAAAGAACTGTCATCTAACTTCCTCCCTGTAACCCACCCCAACCATACTTTTTCAACATGTTTTTGAGATCATTTATTCTTCTATATGGACTTTAAAATGACCATACTGACTGAGAGAGATAATTTGGCAGCTTCATAAGTCAAGGAGCAGAACCCTGTGGATTTTTTCTAAAATCTTGAATCTATTTTAAGCTTCATGACCCAGGAGAAATAGCTGGAAGCTGTTCCAGGAGCATGGAGTATGGTTGAAAAATTCAGAGCAGTGTTCTTTTCTCAGTTGACGTGACTTCAGATGTCATTCTTTGTAGATGAATCCTTTATCCCTCCAAATAGCCTTGGCCTCTCCTCACTCCACTTAAGCTACCTTGGAGAACATTTCTACTTAATAACTCAGCATGTTTGTACTACACCACCTCCACACTTATACTACTCCTTATTTGCTTTTTTGTATTAAAGATAGTATACCAAGTTGTCAGGTGTAGCTAGGCCAGAATTCGTAGATTCTTCACAGGTTGCCCATATTTCATTAGCTATCCTATCTTGTTTAATCTTCTTGCATTACCACTATCTGTACTCCTATTCTGACCTTTATCACTTCATATCCAAATTATCTTCTTAACTAGACCTGTTGCTCTCCATGTGCACACAGTCTTTCCTGTCTTCCTCCCAGTCTCTACCCACCTAGATCTCTCCTAACAGAATCTGGGTCATCCTTATATCAATACCAGAGAATCTTCTAAAAGAAGTGCTGTGATATTTTCATGATAACACCTCTTAATGTACTTCTAGATATTTCGTGTTGTTTAAAAGAAGACCACAGGATGTAATGTTTAAAAGAAGACCATAGGATGTAAAAACTAGAGAAATCTTAAAGTCTGTCTCACTTTCTGAATAAGTATGAAGCCAGTAGTGCTTAAATGTCAACCTAGGAACTGGCCATTGGGCTTCTTTATTTCTGTAGTTTGTGGTCTTTGCTAACTTTTAAGTTGACATTCAATACCCTTGGCAATCTGGCACTTGTTTACCTTTGCAGCCTTATCTCTGGGTCGTGCACATAAGCCCTTAGCTCTGCACCAGTTGCCCTTCATTACAAATATGTCTTTGCTTTCCTCATTTTATTCCACCAATGTTAATCAAGTGATTATTATGTTGCAGGCAGTGTTCCAAGGGCCATGCTTAAAGAGAGAACTCATCTAAGATCCCTTCCATTTGTCCAGCTTTTTTCAGGATGGTCTCCTAACCAGAATGACTTCCTTTCCTTTGCCCATTAATGTTCTCTTCAAGGGCTGCATCCTTCACTGCATAGACTTAATTTTCTCTCCTCTGAATGACAATAGCAGTTAGTGTTTCTATTTTTTACCATTTATTCAGGCACTCTACTGTTAAACATTGTGTCAATTTGTTGCTGTGCATTATATTTCATGGTAACCTTTTTAGTGGCAACATGATTTGTTGTAACATTGTCTCTATATTTACTGTCCATGCATAAAATCTTTTTGATGGACATGGAATAACACCTGCCTAAATGGTTACAACTGTTACATTCCTGGATAGAACTTCATATCATAAAAATGTCATTTCTCTCAAATATATATGTATGTCATTAAAGATAGTACCAAGATAGTACCAAATATATATTGAGATAGTACCATATTACATTGAGATAGTACCAAATTACATTAAGATGGTACTAAATATATATGACATATATATGTTTGAGAGAAATGTATATGTATATATTAGAGAGAAATGATGTTTTTATGGTATGTCTATTCACACAAATCTAGTAAGAATTTGAATGAATTTTTCTAGATGGTGAGGAACCAGATAATACAGTTTTAACATTCATATGGAGGAATTAATGATGTACATGACTACTCAAGAACATTTTGAAAAAGACATGAGGAGGGGTGCTTTTCTAGGTAGACTTTTTTATACTGCTACTTTAATAAAATAAGATTGTGACACAGGAAAAGAAATTAGAGGAATAGGGCAACTGAATTTGGAAATAGATCACACACACACTTTAATTGTGAGAATGTAAATCACTAGAATCTTAAGTGAAAGTGATCTGTTAACATCTGTTAAAAATATACAACCCCTTTGACCCAGCAATTCCTCTTCTGAAAACTATCCCATAGATGTCACACTATGGTGCTTTTCAGTTAAACGGACAGGGATGGATGTTCATTGCTTTGTTTGTAGCAGCAAAGCAAAACAAAACAGGGAACAACTTGAATGACTATAGAGGAGAAGTTGACCAAATTATGGGAAATCGTTATATGAGGATGTTATGCAACTAAAAAGAATTTCTTGACCTGAAAGAGAATGTCCATGATATAGTGTTAAATGAAAAAAAAAAGAGCAAGTTACAAGGTAATTTGTATAATATAACCCCGTTTTGGTTTGTTTAAGGAAGTGAAACATTGTTTATGTGTATATACTTGAGCTTTTGCTCAGGAGTAGAAGGATAGATTCCAGGCTATTAGCAGTGGCTACATTAGAGAGTGGAAAGGAAAAGGAGCAGTGAAGAGGCAAGTTAAAGCCACTGGTATATCTTGGTATTGTTTTGCTTGTAACAGTAATCATTCTTCATCATTCAAAGATAATATTTTAATGAAAATGGAAATAATTCTAGTTTCTGGTAATGACTAAGTTCAGAACCATCTCTGTTCTGTTTAAGTAGTCATGTTAGGGATATCTGAGTCCTACTGCCAAGTTAGGGCAAAAAGTGGAATAACATAAGTGGAAATAAAAATAAAAGTAATTTTCCCTGGCACATATCTGGCAGCCCTCTTAAGTGAACAGTGTCTTAAACTTAAGGCAGGCAATAATTGGGAAAGAGGAAGGCAAGCCTTGCTTACAAATTGATATCATATATCTTATTGTGCAATTACATGAATCCTGGCAATCAAAGAAACAAAATTCATGTATATTTTTACTCAGAGCCTTTAATAATCATTTGCTTCTAACTGAATGTATACAGAAGACATCATAATTTGATTTAGAAAGGAAATTATAATAGTCTTCTTAATACTGTATAAGTACAAGGAATGGTGTTTAATGAGAAGATCATGTGTCATGGACTTTATTGGTCACCCTAATAGAAACCTTTGTTACTATTAAAACATGGGCTGGTCATTTGGAATGAAATTTCTGGACTGTACTTTTCTAGTAATGGTGGTTTCTCTCAACTATGTTTAATAAAATATATATGTTATAGAGTGTTGATAACTTTACGTTAAAAGCCTGAAAGGCTTGACATTTGAAATACTGCAAATTACTGTACCTTTTAAAAAAATAGTAGTAGATCTGAAATGTTAAATAAATGTTTTTTATTTCCAAGATTCAGTCTGGTCCACTAAAAATCTCTAGTGTATCAGAAGTAATGAAAGAATCTAAACAGCCTGCCTCACAACTCCAGAAACAAAAGGGAGATACTGCAGCTTCATCAACAGGTACTTATATTTTGAACCATCTTTTTAAAATTCTAGGTAAATCTCTTCACCAATTATTATTATTATTATTATTATTTTTCTTGAGACAGAGTTTCGCTCTTGTTGCCCAGGCTGGAGTGCAATGGTGTGATCGCGGCTCACCGCAGCCTCCACCTCCTGGGTTCAAGCGATTCTCCTGCCTCAGACTCCCGAGTAGCTAGGATTACATGCATGTGCCAGCACACTCCACTAATTTTCTATATTTACTAGAGGCGGAGTTTCTCCGTGTTGGTCAGGCTGGTCTCAAACTCCCGCCCTCAGGTGATCCGCCCGCCTCGGCCTCCCAAAGTGCTGCGATTACAGGCGTGAGCCACCATGCCCAGCCTCTTCACCAATTCTCTATTCTCTCTTCTTTCTTAGTGATGAAAGTGTCTTGCTGTAGTCCCTGCAGATATTTTTTGACTTCAGAAACTACCAGTCACCCCACTCTAATTTACAGCACTTGCCTGTTGAACTGTAACCTGTTCAGTGTACACTTGAACTTATGTTTCTCCTTCATTGCATCTGTTCTTGATTAAATCACCCGACTTTAATTCAGCAGATATTTACTGGCTTTTCTGTGCTAGACATTCTTGTAAGCCCTGGGGAAATAGCCATGAACAAAACAGTTAAAAAAAAATTCCAGCTAATATTTCTTGATTAGATAAGGAGAGGGAATAAACAAGTACAATGTATAGGATGTCAGACATTGTGGGAGGGAATACTGCAGTTTTAAATGGAGTGTGTAAGGAATACCTTACCTGAAAGGGGTTGTCTGAGCAAAGATTAGAAAGACATAAGGGGGGTAAGTCATGTAAAAGGGTGGTGGAGAAAAGCATCCCAGGCAGCAGGATTAGCTGGTGTAAAGGCTTGACATATTCAAGCAAAGGGCAGATGAGGCTAGAGTGAATTGAGTAAGGGGAGAACAGGAGCAAATGAGGTCAGAGAGGGAGCAAAAAGTTTATTGTGGCAGTCCTTGGAAGCCATTGTAATAATTTTATTTTAGGCCAGGTTCAGGGGCTCATGTCTGTAATCCCAGCACTTTGGGAAGCCAAGGTGGGAGGATCACCTAAGTCCAGGAGTTTGAAAGCAGCCTGGGCAACATAGCAAGATCCTGTTTCTATAAAAAATTAAAAATTAGCTGGGGATGGTGGTGCATGCCTGTAGTCCCAGCACTTGGGAGGGAGGACCACTTGAGCCCAGGAGGTTGAGGCTGCAGTGAGCTGTGATTGCACCTCTACACTCCAGCCTGGGTGACAGGGCAAGACTCTGTCTCAAACAAACAAAAGAAAATGTTTCATGTTCTGGGTGGGATGGGAAGAGAATGCTGAGCCAGGGGATTGATAATTGACTGCTATTTGGTTTAAAACCAAGGCTGGGCACAGTGGCTCACACCTGTAATCCCGGCACTTTGGGAGGCCGAGGAGGGAGGATCACTTGAGCCTAGGAGTTTGAGACCAGCCTGGGCAAGAGAGGCAGACCCTCTATCTACAAAAAAATTTTAAAATTAGCGAAGTGTGATGGTACACACCTGTAGTCCCAGCTATGTGCCAGAGACTGAGGTGGGGGTATTGCTTGTTCCTGGGAGGTCGAGGTTGCAGTGAGCCATGATAGTACCACTATACTCCAGCCTGAGCAACAGAGTGAGACCTTGTCTCAAAAATAAAAATCAATCAATATATAAAGTACTACACAAAAGATTGATTGATAGAGATGGGGTCTTGCTATGTTGGCCAGGTTGGTCTTGGCCTCAAGCAGTCCTTCCACCTTGGCCTCCCAAAGTGTGCAAAAAAAAAAAATATATATATATATATATATGTATATGTATATTTTAATTCAGTTCTGTTCTTGATCACTGTGACCTTTCATCTTTGTGTTTAAAACTGTAATCTTTTTCCTGCTCACACGTCTTCCACCACTCTTCAAAGCAATTAAAAAATATTCTTTGTTTAGTTGCTTTCTTTTGTCTGTCTTCATCATTAACAGGCTTTTTCCTATGTTACTCTTTTTCCATGTTGTGTAAATGTCCACTTCTTGTGTGTTAATATTTAATATTATTACTAGAAGGCTTGCCTGGAGTAATGGTGGTTAAAATGTGGGTGGATGCAGACAAGACTTCTTTTCTTTTGTTCTTTCCCAACCATTGTCCATTTTGTGTGAGTTTAGATATGCAGTGGACAGTGCTCCTGTTTGTGTGTTATTCAAACATGTGGCAGTACAAATATTTGTGTCTTTAAGGAGTCAGATGTGAAGTGGGTGGTGGTCGTAGTAAATTCCTGTCTGTTTCTCTGTTAACCTAGGAAAGTATAGATACCATGAGTAACATATATTTATAGCACCTACAGAAGCAGCTCAAATTATTTCTGCAGCAGGTGATACCCTGTCAGTCCCAGCCCCTGCAGTTCAGCCTGAGGAATCTTTAAAAACTGATTACCCTGAAATTGGTGAAGGAAAACCCACACCTGCGCTTTCAGGTAATTTAATTATTTCTGTTTGTTCTTTTATGAATGATATGCTCATCAGAGCTATTTAATGCCTAGGCAACACGTAGGCACTATGTATACATTTACACTAGGTTTGGGTCTTCAGACTTTCTTAGGAAATTTTAAAAATTTAAATGTCCAAATATATCTTTTTAAACAAGGAGATTAAAGACTGATTCCTGTTTCTTCATTTTGGAATCATTAAGAGTAATGATAATGGTTTTAGAATTCTTACCACAAAAATGCCCTGTGTTGATACAACTGGCCAGTACAAATGATGCTGGTTTTTATATCCCTGTTAGCTATTAAAATTCTGTGCTGAAATTTGATTTCCTCTTATTTACTTTTGCTGCAAGAAGAAGCATCTTCATCTTCTATAAGGGAGCGACCACCTGAAGAAGTTGCAGCTCGCCTTGCACAACAGGAAAAACAAGAACAAGTTAAAATGGAGTGTATGTAAACCAGACAGCTTCTTAAGGATTTTGGGTCATCTCCCAGTTGCTCTCTTCTTAAACTATCAGCACAAGTTTGTCATCTGTCAGCTAGTTGTGGTTTCTTTTGTTGCTATTGTTGTTTTTTAGTGGCATTGCTTTATTCACTACCTTCATTTCATCTAAACTTCTTTTACCCAAGTGACAAAGGCTATTCTTAGTGTATAGTTGGTGAAAACTCCAAATAATACTAAAGATTATGTTAGCACTAAAGATTATTTATACTCTGGGTAACAGAAATTGATTATTTGTGTTTTAACAGCTTGCCTAAAAGTCCTTTATTTATTTTTTTGAGACAGGCTCTTTTTCTGTCACCCAGGCTGGAGTGCGGTGGCACTGTCATGGCTCACTGCAGCCTCAGCCTCCCAGGCCGAAGCCATCGTCCCACCTCAGCCTCCTCTGTAGCTGGGACTACAGGTGCACGTACCACCATACCCAGCTAATTTTTTAAAAAAATTTTATAGACACAGGCATCTCACTATGTTGCCTAGACTGATCTCGTACTCCTGGGCTCAAGTGATCCTCCCACCTTGGACTCCCAAACTGCTGGGATTACAGGCGTGAGCCCCTGTACCCAGCCCTAAGAGTCTTTTATTAATAATTGTCAATTTATAATTGTAAATAACT